>NC_044549.1:93408446-93627878 GCF_007565055.1 Rhinopithecus roxellana | reverse complement strand
GCAAAAGCTAACTACCATCAGAGTGAACAGGCAACCTACAGAATGGAGAAAGTTTTTGCAACCTACTCATCTGACAAAGGGCTAATATCCAGAATCTACAAAGAACTCAAACAAATATACGAGAAAAAAACAAACAACCCCATCAAAAAGTGGGGAAAGGATATGAACAGACATTTCTCAAAAGAAGATATTCATACAGCCAACAGACACATGAAAAAATGCTCATCATCACTCGCCATCAGAGAAATGCAAATCAAAACCACAATGAGATACCATCTCACACCAGTTAGAATGGCAATCATTAAGAAGTCAGGAAACAACAGGTGTTGGAGAGGATGTGGAGAAATAGGAACACTTTTACACTGTTGTTTGGATTGTAAACTAGTTCAACCATTATGGAAAACAGTATGGCAATTCCTCAAGGATCTAGAACTAGATGTACCATATGACCCAGCCATCCCACTACTGGGTATATACCCAAAGGATTATAAATTATTCTACTACAAAGACACATGTACACGTATGTTTATTGCGGCACTATTCACAATAGCAAAGACTTGGAATCAACCCAAATGTCCATCTGTGACAGACTGGATTAAGAAAATGTGGCACATATACACCATGGAATACTATGCAGCCATAAAAAAGGATGAGTTTGCGTCCTTTGTAGGGACATGGATGCAGCTGGAAACCATCATTCTCAGCAAACTATCACAAGAAGAGAAAACCAAACACCGCATGTTCTCACTCATAGGTGGGAACTGAACAATGAGATCACTTGGACTCGGGAAGGGGAACATCACGCACTGGGGCCTATCATGGGGAGGGGGGAGGGGGGAGGAGGGAGGGATTGCATTGGGGAGTTATACATGATATAAATGATGAATTGATGGGTGCTGACGAGTTGATGGGTGCAGCACACCAACATGGCATAAGTATACATATGTAACAAACCTGCACGTTATGCACATGTACCCTAGAACTTAAAGTATAACAAAAAAAAAAAAAAAAAAGAAGTTAAAGGATTGAAAAGGCATGCCATGAAAACATTAATCAAAAGAAAGCCAGAGAGGCTATATTAACATCAGATAAAGAAGACTACAGAACAAAGAAAATTATCACAGAGGGATATATCATAACAATAAAAGCATCAACCAGTCAAGGGCATACAGTAACTTTATACATGTATGCAACAAACAATAGAGTTGCAAAATATGTGACACAAAAATAGAACTTGAAAGAAGTTAGACAAATTCACAATAGTAGCTGCAGATTTCAATACTCTTCTTTCAGCAATTAATAAATTAACTAGACAGATATTCAGCCATGACAATAAAAGGAGTCAGGAACACCATCAACCAAGAGTACCTAATGAACATCTATAGAATATTCACCAAAAATGGCAAAAAGTTTATCATTTTCAAGGGCCCACAAACATATACAAAAAAAAAAAAAAAAAAAAAAAAACTATATCCTGGGCCATAAAACAAATCTCAATACATTTAAAAGATGTCAAATTATATAAAGTGTATGCCCTGACTACAAAGAAATCAAACTAAAAATCAACAACAGGGAACTCTTAAAATACTTAAAATTAAACAATATTCCTAAATAATCTGTAGGCCAAAGAGAAAAACACAAAGGAAAGAAACATATATAAATAAATGAACATAAAAACACAATATATAACATTTGTGGAAAGCACTTAAGGCAGTATTAAGAGACATATTTGTGGCACTATCTGCATATATTAGATAAGATTAAAACTCTCACGTCAGTAATTTAAGCAACCCAAGAAACTTGAAAAATTAGTAAAAAATAAATCCAAAGCAAGCATGAAGATGGAAGTATCAAAGAGCAGAAATGAATGAAATTGAAAAATAAGAAAATGATAGATTAAAAAAATAAAATACAATTATCTCTTTGGAAAGTTCAATGAAATTGACCCAGAGAAATACCCACACAAATATATCCAGCAGATTTCTTACAAAGGCACAAAAACAATCAATGTAGAAAAGGTAGCCTTTTCAACAAGTGAAGGAGAAATAAAGAACCATGAAACTTTTGGAAAAAAGGAGAAAATCTTTAGGAACTAATGCTAAGCAAAGAGTTCTATCCTTACTTGTTAAATTTGATTTCATTAAATTGAAACTTTTTCTCTGCCCAGGACACTGTTAACAATATACAAGGTACAGATTACAGTGAAATAATGGCAAATAACATATCTGACAAAGAACTAATGGCTAGGACACAGAAAGAAGAAAAATTCTAGTAGTAAAGAAATAATCTGGCCGGGTGCGGTGGCTCAAGCCTGTAATCCCAGCACTTTGGGAGGCTGAGACAGGCGGATCACGAGGTCAGGAGATCGAGACCATCCTGGCTAACACGGTGAAACCCCGTCTCTACTAAAAAATACAAAAAACTAGCCGGGCGAGGTGGCGGGTGCCTGTAGTCCCAGCTACTTGGGAGGCTGAGGCAGGAGAATGGCGTAAACTCGGGAGGCGGAGCTTGCAGTGAGCTGAGATCCGGCCACTGCACTCCAGCCCGGGCGACAGAGCGAGACTCCGTCTCAAAAAAAAAAACAAAACAAACAAAAAAAAACTATAAGGCCATATCATTACACATTTATCAGAATGGCTAAAGTGAAAAATTGTGACTACATCAATTCTGGTGAGCATGTGGGCAACTGGATCACACATACATTGTTGGTGGGAATGCAACATGATATAGTCACTCTGTAAAACACTTTGACAGTTTCTTAAAAGTGTAAACCTTGGACTATGATATCCACTACCCATTGTATTCCTAGACATTCATCCCAGAGTAGTGAGAATTTGTGTTTACACAAAACTTGTATATACATGTTTATAGCAGCTTTATTTGTAATAGTCAAAAAAACAGAAACATTCCAGATGTCCTTCAACAGGTAAACTCCTAAACAAACCATGGTATATCCACACCATGGAATACTACTAGCAAAAAAGACAATTAATCATTGATGCAGGCAACAGCTTGGCTAAGTCTCCAGAGAATTATGCTGAGTGAATAGAGTCAATTCCAAAGCATTTGTACTATGTAATTCCATTTACACAACACTTTTGAAATGATGAAATTACTGATATGAAGAACAACTGCCTAGGGTTACTGCACTTGAGTTATAGGTGAGATTGAAGTTGCTGTGGCTATCATAGGGCCACAGGAGGAACCCTTGTGGTGATGGACGTATTCTGCATATAATTATGCTCCTGTACTATAGTTTTGCAAGCTGTTGCCATTTTAAATATTGGTTAATGTTACATAGGATCTTACTGTATTTTTAGCTAACAGCAGTATATAAGTCTCTATCTCAAAGCCAATAATATAATTTAAAAGTAACTCTTATATAACAACACATACCAAATATTAAAGGTCTAAACTGTTATACACTCAGATAAACTGCAACTGACTTCAGTTTGAAAACATACCTAACTCCATTCATGAACAGTAATAGTTTTTTGTCTTTTTTCTCTGGATTTATTTAAAACTTTGTCCTATTTGAAACGCTGAAGTATACTTACTTTCCTTTTCTTTTTCTTTCTCTGGTTGTTAAGGGCATCACCACAAGTGTCCCTCATGCGGCGCTTTTATAGCCACATCCACTTTGATCTCACATACACCCCTATGTAGTAATCCCAGGAAATTGTTCTTTAGTTCTATAAACCTGTCATTTTCCGAAAATGTTGTGTAAATGGAATTATAGAGATTGCAATCATTTGGGATTGTTTTTTTACTACTCAGCATAATTTTCTGGAAGTTAGTTACCTCTGGTTAATCTCGGGCACTCAGGATTCCCTACGGTGCCTTTTCTTGGGGATGTAGTAGGACCTATCGCCTCACTGCAAAAGCTGGTCTTAACCAGTCTCATCTATTCTTCACTCATAAAACACAAGATTGTGTCTTAGAAGGTAGCTAGGAATATGGACATCAAAGCTAATTCATTCTAATATTTCCTGCATAGCTGAAGGAAAGGGAGAAAGGCATCATTGTTTATTTGCTCAGAGTTCATTGTTTAGAGTTCAGTTTGTCACAGATAAGAATGCTGAATACTTATCTATTCAAGTACAGACTACATAGTTACCTGAAAACTCACAAAGTAAAATAATTTCATTAACACTTTAGATATTTGCTAATAGAAGAGTCACAACATACATTAAAATGTATATTTCCTTTATTACTGCATAGCAAAATAGCTTTAAGACCAAAAACCTAGTTATTTACATAATACTGTCTTGTCTACTTTCATGGTTATGAATGCTGATAGGCTCAGCCTACTAGGGTTCTTCGTTCAATAAATGAACAACCTCAAGTCAACCAAATACATTCTCTTTTGAACACTTCCCTTCATTGTCTTCAGTGGCCAGCACTTGGTATTTGTTGAGTGAATTCAGGCATGTATCTGAGGATAAATGGCTGCTGAAGCAGAAAAGTCTTTCTACTGTAGACTGTCTCTGTGGTAGTCACAGTACATAAGTAAACTAGTGATATAAATGGAGAAGTTGACTATTCCTATAAAGGTAAGTCCATGAGCTTTTCCTAACATTAAATATTTCTGTTCTATCATTAAATTGCATTGACTGTACCACCCAAAGAAAAAAACATGAATTTCATTATACTGTCTTTGTGTATATCTGTTAGTAAATACTTATTTACTTAGGAATCACTCACTAAAGCCTGATGCCCAATCTTTATTGGAGGTGAAAAATTACTTAAACCATTTAAAAGACTCCTGTTCTCATAAATATCTGTCAAATACATCCTTGCTGACTGAGATTAGAAAGAAAAATAAGTCAAAAAATAAGGCTACTTCTCTAAATTTAATAGTTATCTTCAACAAAATAGTATAAAAATTGCCAGTTATTTTTATTAATTTTCCTGTAGAACACTAGTTAATCTTTTTCCTTCCATCATCAAATCTGTTGAAAAAATACAACAAAAGTCACAAATTCTGGTGAAAATGTACCTATATACCAATGAAAATGTAAAAAAAAAAAAACAAATCAAATGGCAATAGAAATACTATCCGAGTTTCAAGAGCACAGGCAGAAATTCTCCAATTATCTTCATCTTCACATGAAACATTTTGGTAATTTAAACTTAGAATTTAAACAGTAAAGACATTGCTTCCTCCGGGTTTTCTAAACCAATTAGTATATGAAATTTAAATCTTTCTTCACTTTCTAATCTTTGAAAATCTAATCAGGCAAATGTTTTTGTCCCAACATTATATTATCACATCAAAGAGATCTCATTGCCAGTTTTTCTACTATTCTAAGTTCAGTGACTTTTATATTAAACTTAAACAAAATGTTACTTGCATGAGTGATTTTTACTTTCTAGTATCCCTTAAGTATACTCAAGATCTACTTTGTAATGTGAAGTAAAATATGAGGTACCATTATCTGAAATAATATTCAAATATATTAATTGCAAATTGATTTATTCAAAGTTTAAAATACACTATTGCTTTGCCGACTTCAGAATTCTCAGGAGAAGGCACTTATTTCTTCAACATACCTCTTGAGAAGGTTTATATTAATGTTAGAAAATGAAAATAAATGATTTAGCAAAGAGTATACTTTTATTTGTAGAGAATAAAACCATGGGAAATGATTTCAAAGCATAAACTTTCAGCTACTAATTTACAGAAGACATATATCTCAGCAGATAACAGAAATTCTATAGAAATTATTTACACGTAAAAAAGTGGAAAATTGCGATTTAAATTTCTTTAATTCATAAATCATTGTAAGCAGTGTAAAGAATGACTTCTGATAAATTAAGCACTAATGACATTTGAAATGTCAGTACAGTTTGTCTCTCTATTGATAGAAACAATTTTCCATTATTCCTGTTTAAAGCAATTACACCTAATAACCACTGAAGTCCATCTTTTCTGGACTGTAAGAGAATAAAACACATGTACTTATGATCTAGGGTCTTTATGGTTCTACAATATCAAAGTTCTTAATGACAGTGTAGAACCACAAATACCACAACTCATTGCGGCATACAGATTACAATATATTTGTGAATAATCATGTGTGTTTTAGAAGCTGACTCTCACATTAATGGTCTACAGTAATCTGCTTTTTAAATTCATTATAAAGATGTCTTCATGTGATGGTAGATTCAATTGCCAAAAGTACCTTACCTTTTCAGAACATTTGTGTTTCTCTTTTTAAGGCGTACACAATTTAATCTATTCATATGGTCCTTTTGACAATTTGCCCCAGTGCTAATTGATGAACATTTTGTCAATTTTTATTATGTGTATTATTTTCATTGGTGTTATATCTCTCTTCTCTAACCTTCATTTGAGTATCTTCCAACACTGCTTGTCGAGACTGTCTTTCATGATAGGACAGGATTCTTGTACTGGCATCTGTATTCTCCGTCAAGTAGTGGATACATACCATTTTGAGTCTGGAACTTTCTTCATATTATCCAAGGGGAGAGAACCTGAAAGTCGTTAAGAACCACTGCTATGGGTGATAATGAGGCAGGAGAATAGGGTCTGGAGGACCCTAAGGCCCATATGCTGACTTTTCAAAAGGAAAATCCCACCTCTCCACAACCAAGTAACAAAAGGATCAGAGTAAAGGAAAATTCCACCTCTCCACAACCAAGTAACAAAAGGATCAGAGTAACTCCCTTTGCATTGTGTTGCAGATGAAAAATGAAAAGTATCTCTGGTCCCCTCCCCACAACCAATCAGACTGGTCGTAGACCAAGTGTTCATGTGTAAATTTGTAGCTTCATTTCAGCCTCTGATTGGTAACCTCCTGCAACCAGACTGGTTGTGGGCCACTCCCTCACTTAGATAAGGTGTAACCAAGTAACCAATGGAAAACCTCTAGAAAGTATTCTGAAACCAGTGGTCTTGAGCCATTTGTTCGAGTCTATCACTCTGTGGAGTGTACCTTCATTTTCAATAAGTCTGTGCTTTTGTTTCATTCTTTCATTGCTTTTCTATGTGTTTTGCCCAATTCTTTGTTCAAAATGCCAAGGGGGGAATACTCATGGTCAAGACCCTCTGCTGGTAATAATGAGAGACTACGATGCAATCTGAATGAAGAGAGACTGGCTTGCATTAGTTTCCTATTGGTGTCATAAAAATTAACAAATCTTATTGGATTAAATAACACAAATTTAATCTTATAGTTCTGGAAGTTAAAGACTAACATAGTTCTCCCTGTGCTAAAATTATGATGTTCATGGGCTGCAGAGCATTCTAGAGGTTCCAGGTGGCAATCTCTTTCTTTTCTTCTTACAACAACTGAAGACCATTCACATTTTTTGGCTGGTGACCTCTTCCTCCATCTTTAAAACCTGCAACATTGCATCTCTCTGACCCCTCTTCCATATAGTCATGCCTCCCTCTTAGACCTGGCTTGGAAAGGTTCTCTGCTTAATCATGTGATTAAGTTTGGCCTACTTTTTACCATGTGATTATTAAATATTAAATATTAATTAAATAATTAAATATTAATTCACAGGTTCTACAGATTAAGACATGGGCATTTTGGGGGGACTGTTATTCTATTTACGACAAGCAACAAACATTTTCATACAGTAAATGAGAGATTAACATTCTAAATTGAAATATAAATTTGTCTTCTCATGTTCTATGGAAATCTTCTCTCTATATTTGACTCAAATTTCAATGTCGACTTCCTATCCTGGTTTTTTCAGTTCCCATCACCTGAAATCCCTCCTTGTCCAAAAGGTTTGCTGCTACATATCATCAGATGCTTATTGTATTCCTTTCTTCCTCTATGAATTATTTTTTAAATAATCTCAGGTCTGTGGTCCTCAATCCTGTCTCATCCTAGTTGAAAAAAGAGTAAGAGCTTCCACTAGACTACAAGATGCTTTGGAGATAGAAAAATGAATAGAAAAAAACAAACGTCTCAAAATGCTTTGGAAATAGAAAAAAATTATAGACACTTCCTCATTTTTAACTTTGATCAGTGATGAAATACGTCATTTCGTAGATGAGTGATTTAAACTTCTTCTCGCAAGCATGTCAATGGAACCTCTTTTTTAGCACTGGTATCTAGTTTACAATTTTCAGTTTTATTTATTTTAACTTATTAGTATATTAATTTGATATGTAAGATGATATGGCAATTTTATAGCACATTTGACTTGTAGATTAAAAAATATGACTATGACACATTGCCAGCTGTTTGAACATAGGCCAGTTATAAATATTTTAAACTGACTCATACTCTCTTTATAAAATAGTTGACACTATCTGCTCCTTTACTTCAAATGCTGGTATTGATGATCAGATAAGTATATACGATATTTGAAATTATTAGAAAACTTAATCAACTAGTTTAAAATAATGACTGAAAAATAATCATTACAACTACAGTTTAAATTGAAAAACAAGACAAGAAGGCATATTTTAATAACTTTATACTTTGTATTTTTTTCTTGTAAACAATATATTTATGGACATGCTGCATGCTGTTAACTGTGATTCCTAATATTAGGAAGATATTTTTAATAAAATTTCCCTGTTCTTGCTGTTAAATAAAAAAAACCTTTCATTTGACAAGTTCATTATTTCAGTAGGAAAGCAAGATGTTTACACATGGAAATCATAAACAAAAAAGTATATATATGAACTGAAAAAATATGAAAAGAACACTCAATTAGTATGAACAGAATTTGAGTATTATTTTCTATAATTTATTGAATTTTTCAAGAAATGTTAAAAAATTAAGAAGTCAAATATCTTTTCTAATACTAACCATTTATTAAGCACTTTTATATAATAGGTAAATTATATATTAAAAATATATAACAATTTTCTTATTGAGATACAAAGAGCTTATTATTGAAATATTGCTTACTCTATTTTGCAGATGAAAAAATTGAGACTCAGAGATTAAGTAACATCCTTGAGGCTACACAAGTATTCAATGATCATATCAACATTTAAATCCCAGTCAGCTTAAATGTTGAAGCTTCTGACTTTGGGTGCTCTGCTTCATGAAGAGGTCTGCAATGAAATGATGTGATTTAATTTAAAAGTGTGTAGACTGCCATTTGAGACTCTTCAATGCTAGAACAAAGTTAGACACACTGTTCAACAGTTTTTTTCTGAGCAAAGTTGACCGTGTTTTATAGTAGGAAAATTTTATTAAATGCTTATAATGGTTTGCTAAAAGCTAAAATTATGGCAATACATTTTCTTTAATATTGATGTGATTCTGTTTAAAAATAGGTAATTTTCTTGTGTTTTAAAAGTCAACAAAAATGCATCTCAAAAATAAATGGTAATTATACAAGTAGATGGAATATGGGGAAAATAACTCTTACACTGCTAGGACTTAACCCATGAATTGGTGGAATAGTTACTATTTAATTTATATTTGATTTTTTGTTTTTGATATAGTATTCATTTATACTATAAACTGTAATATAAATTATCACTTACTTTGGTGGACTTTGCAGTAAATAAACTTCTAGAGGAGACACTTCAAATTTAAATTTGAACTCTGACTTAAAGTCATCAGATAATTCACCTTCCAGAAGTCTGCATTGATTGTTTGATGTCTTCAATATATTTTACATTAACTAAAATTTCATGTTGAGTTAATAGTGTTTTGTTATTATAATGTTTGGCATCTAAACGTATTTTTAAACTTTGTAATATAATTGTGGAATTTCAAAATTGTACCCTTGAGCACTTCCTGTTTCAAACATAATGCCATTTCTTGATTAAAATGATTTGAAAATTTCCCAAACTCTCAGAGTAAAACACAAATTATTTATGATTCAAAAGACCCTCCAGGACAAGTCTCCAGGATACCTCCTCAGCCCAATATGTTCTTGATGTCTGTAATTCAGCTATACATGTTTTTAGTTAATTACATAAACCTTCCAAGCACTTTCTTCCCTCAAGGTATCTGTGTGCATAATTTCTCTGATTAGAATTTTTTTTCACTGTATATGTAACTATGTAACTATTTCTTACCATACAACTCTCAGCCTCAATATAGAATTATTCTCACACAAAATTTCATATTCAGATGTTTATTCTGACTTTCACATCACAATTGCACTTCATATCAAGTGCTTGATATGAAGGCCAGGCACAGTGGCTCACAGTGTAATCCCAGCACTTTGGTAGGCCAAGGCAGGAGGATCACTTGAGCCCAGGGATTCAAGGCCAGTCTGGGCAACATAAAGGTCCCTGTCTCTACAAATAATAATAATAATAATAATAAGTTGGGTGTGGTAGTGCAGGCCTGTAATCCCATTTACTTGGGAGACTTAAGTGAACTAATCTCTTGAGCCTTGGAGGTCAAGGCTGTAGTGACCTGTGATTGTGCCATTGCATCCAACCTAGGCAACAGAGAGGCACCCTGTATCAAACAAACAAAATGTGCCTGATATGAGCCAGTTATCCTTAATAGGGTAGAGATACAGCAGTGAACAAAATTGTCCAATATGCTTTATCTGTAGATTTGATCCTAGATACTGCATTTCACAGTGGCAAGTTCTTGTGATAATAAATTGGTAAGCTGATTCTCTTTTCGTAAATATTTTGATGGCACTCCCCCAAGAGTTTTGATTGCTAATGATCTTAACCATAATGTAAGAAATTTACTGAGAGTAATTTGCTTAAAGAAAGTCATTTGTATAATTTATTATGTTATTAGTAGTCTTTCAAGGCAAAGACCATTTGATCTTGGAAGAAGAAGTTGGTTAATTTTACAATTACTGAGACCTGGAGGAAATAGTGAGGTTCCTACGGTCATATCTTCATACATATGAGATTCAGGTTTCCAGACACTGACTCTATGAACTTTCATTTTGTGAACTTCCTTTTGCTGTGTACTTAATTATTAAAGTAGTCATCTTTATAATTAGTCTTATAATTCACTCTATTATCATTATTGTGGTTATAAATTACTGTTAACAATCACTGTTACAATATTGTTCATACTTCCAGAGAGCAGTCATTACTTTTTACAACCCTTATTTAAACTACCTGTATATCATCTCTACGAAACTCTAGGGTTAATTAGTTCCATAAACTAATTGACAATTTTATCTGTTCCAAAAAGTGTCTCCTTCATGCTTCTAAAGTGTGCATGTATGGATGTTGATAGAGATTGGTGGTATGGATGTTGATAGAGACTGGTGGAAGCAGAGACTAGGTTGCTATTTTTGTATGCTGAGACTTAATGAACCAAGTTTAGGCTCACATTCACTTTATCTATTTTATGAGATGAGACTTCACACTGATCCTATTTAAAGTTTTATATTTATTGCTCTAAAATAACATTTTTAGTCTATGAGCATATCTATTCTGTAATCACTTTGATTTATTCTCTGAGCTTTTTTTTTGTTCATATATACCTTTATGCAGGTGTGTTAACTACATACTAATTCAGTCTTAGGTACAGATTAATCTACTCATTTATTTATTCAACAGATATTCCTTGGATGTTGGCTACATACTTGACACTAGAGATTAAAATTCTTCAAAGACTATGACTTCAAAGAATTTGTATTTAATAGAGAAAACAGAAGAGTAAAAAAAAAGAAACCTAAAAATGTCACAGTAGAGGAAAATACAGTGTGTTATGAAAGCATAATAATAGGACAAAATAAAATTTTGCTTGGGAATGTTATAAAAGAGTTTCTGTAACAGGAGGAAACTGAGTCATGTCTTGAAGTGTGAACAGGAGTTAACCTTTTGAAGATATGAGAAAGTGTTTCCAGCAGAAGAAAGAGGATATCCTAAGGTATGAAGTTGTAACCACATTATAAGCCTCACCTTACAAAGTTTGCTTTGTAACTGGACCACAGAATGTATATCATTAAATAATTAATTAGAACTGGAAAGAAAGAATGAGTAAAAATTATAGACTTGTGAAAACTACCATAAGAAATTTTGATTTAATGAATCCAGTGGAAAACTTCCCTTTAGTTCCAGAGATTAAGTTGTACTTTCTGTAAAACCAGCAGCCATTCTACAGAAATGCTATCAACTTCCTGCCAGTAACAACAACAATACCAACAAATATCTGTTTTCAACACAATAATGTACTATTTCATTTTACACAATGAGACATGTCTTAGCCTCTGCCCAAGTTAATCCATTTTTTGGACCTTTACTTTTCTTCATAACTCCTAGTGACCTTGTTGCTTTCTGCAATACATCAACCCTTCCCAGCTACTGGATCATTCTCATCTCATCAAATTTACTACTTAACATAAACAAATAAGCAAATAAATAAATGTGAGAGAAACAATCATTCTTGACAAAATTTTGACAGAAAATATATAGAATTCTGGGATATGCACAACTGAAAATTTATTGGTTCTCTTTTTCTCTGACAGCATGATGAGGGCATAAAGAAATTTTTAGCAAAGTTCAAAAGGCAGAATACAAGCAAAATAATACAACCTTATATATCGTGATGAATACTGTTGATAATTGATAATCATTAAATTACCAATTTAACAGGTAATGGATAAATGTTACCCTCAATAATTTGGGCCAAAGTTCTGATTATATCCTTCTTAGAACACATGGACAATTTCAGAATTACATATCAAATAATAGAGTGGTGCTTATGTGTAAAATTCAGAGCTATAAATTATTAAACAGAAAAATCCAGTATTAATTCACTGAAAACTAAGGAAAGAAGAAAAGATAGTTTAAATGAGATGTTAATTCATTAGAAAATAAAAAATAAAATCATTTAAAAGTTTTAAATAAGTAACAAAGAACAGGAGAATACATATATAAGTATAATATGAATTAAAAAAGCAAACAGTTCTATTTCTGATTTTACTTAATGTTCAGTTGTGACAAAAATGGAATGCTGGTTTGAGCTTGGGTAAGAGGGAATTTTTCAGAGCAGATTATTTTCCTCCATTACGGAATGAAACCAAAGCCCAAGATTGAAATTGTGAGTAAGTATCCAATGTTCACAGACTAGAACTTCATAATTATAGTCATTATATATTGATATAAGTGACATATGTGATATATTACTTATATGATATATATCATATATCATGATATACTGTTACATCATATATATTTATTTCATATATTTATATATCATACATATGAATATACATCAATATATGTATATCTATATTATATATTCATGTATCTGATATAGCATATATATTCATATATAAGTACATTATATATTATACACACATAAATGTATGTATTCATATATATGTGTATGTGTGTGTATATATGCACAAACATACATACTTTTCATTGTGTTAAAATATATAACATATACATTCTATCTTATTGTGGTTAATATATATAACCTAAAGTTTCCCTCTTAAAAAATGTTAAGTTTGCGGCAACTGCGAGAGTCGGGGTCGGAGTGGTTTGCTAAGTGGTTGGTTACTAGAGCTGCGGTCTTTTGCTAACCTGACCCGCAGCTTCAGCCTCCGCCACCTCCTCAGCCCTCGGCGCCGCCGCTGGCGCCGCCGCCCGACCCGCAGGCCGCCGCGGGCCGCAGAGCCCATGAGGGCACGGGCACCGCCGCCGCTTCCGCGGCGTCGCCGTCGTCCCGGAGCGCCCCGAGCTGGCGCGGGCATGGCCGCGGCATGAGCTTGGAGCCGCCGCCGGAGCCGGAGGAGAAGGCGGCGTCGGAGCCTGAGGCGGGAGCCATGCCGGAGAAGCGTGCGGGCGCGCAGGCCGCGGGGAGCAGCTGGCTACAAGGCTTTGGCCGACCAAGTGTGTACCATGCTGCTATTGTCATCTTCCTTGAATTCTTTGCGTGGGGCCTGTTGACAACTCCAATGTTGATTGTTCTACATGAAACATTTTCTCAACACACATTCCTCATGAATGGTCTCATTCAAGGTGTTAAGGGTCTAGCTCTCTTTTTTGAGTGCCCCACTCATAGGTGCCCTGTCTGATGTGTGGGGGAGGAAGCCCTTTCTTCTCGGCACTGTATTCTTCACCTGCTTCCCAATCCCGCTGATGAGGATCAGCCCATGGTGGTATTTTGCAATGATTTCTGTGTCTGGAGTCTTCTTGGTCACGTTCTCTGTTATATTTGCCTACGTAGCTGATGTCACTCAGGAGCACGAGCGAAGTACAGCTTATGGATGGGTCTCAGCCACCTTTGCGGCTAGTCTTGTCAGCAGCCCAGCCATTGGAGCATATCTTTCTGCCAGTTACGGAGACAGCCTCGTTGTGCTGGTGGCTACAGTGGTGGCTCTTCTGGACATCTGCTTCATCTTAGTGGCTGTTCCAGAATCTCTGCCTGAGAAAATGAGACCGGTTTCCTGGGGAGCTCAGATTTCTTGGAAACAAGCGGACCCTTTTGCGTCGTTGAAGAAAGTTGGAAAAGATTCTACTGTCTTACTAATCTGCATCACCGTGTTTCTTTCATACCTTCCTGAAGCTGGACAGTATTCAAGTTTTTTTCTCTATCTTAGGCAGGTCATAGGTTTTGGATCTGTTAAAATTGCAGCATTCATAGCTATGGTAGGAATTCTGTCTATTGTGGCTCAGACGGCCTTTCTTAGCATCTTGATGAGATCATTAGGAAATAAGAATACTGTCCTCCTTGGCTTGGGCTTCCAGATGCTCCAGTTAGCCTGGTACGGTTTCGGATCACAGGCCTGGATGATGTGGGCAGCAGGGACCGTGGCCGTTATGTCCAGCATCACATTTCCGGCAATCAGTGCCCTCGTCTCTCGGAATGCAGAGTCAGATCAGCAAGGAGTTGCCCAAGGGATCATAACTGGAATAAGAGGACTATGCAATGGCCTGGGGCCAGCACTGTATGGCTTCATATTCTACATGTTCCATGTGGAACTGACTGAGTTGGGCCCGAAATTGAATTCTAACAACGTTCCCCTGCAGGGAGCTGTCATCCCAGGCCCGCCGTTTTTATTTGGGGCGTGTATAGTCCTTGTGTCTTTTCTGGTTGCCTTATTCATTCCTGAATACAGTAAAGCCAGTGGAGTTCAAACACACAGTAACAGCAGCGGCAGCCTGACTAACACCCCAGAACGGGGCAGTGATGAGGACATTGAACCACTGCTGCAAGGTAGCAGCATCTGGGAGCTCTCTTCATTTGAGGAGCCTGGAAATCAGTGTACTGAGTTGTAAACTCGGCAGAAAGTGGGATTCTGCATACGCCATCTCTGAGAGCCATGGAGGGAGCCACACCCCTGGTGACTTCATGGTGCTGGATGGGAGATGCTAGCGGCATCCTTCAGGGCCAAGTTTGATAAATACCACCACCATCGTTCTGCTCTTCCTCCTCCTGTTTTTTTTTTTTTTCTCTTATATTTTTTTCCTGTTTATACATTAGAATAAGATAAGATTTGAAATACTTCCCTGCAAATAATGTGCAACTCTCAAGGTGAAACTCAAATAGAAAAAGTCATCTCTCTGGTAGAAAGGATGGCTTTCCTGTAATGACTGTAGACGTGACAGCAGTCTTTCCATGCCCTTTTCAGCAGAAAGGTACAGAACTATAGTGGGACTGCCATCTCTGGCAAGATTTCAGGTAAAGAATGTCTTCTTAACTTCTACCTTCCTGTTTCTCTGAATCAGCCCATAGGTGTTGATGAGTGGCCACTGTTAAGAGTCACTCAGTATCAGGGATCTATTGTCGTTGTTCAAAGGTCAAGTAAAAACCTAGTCTCCTTTTATTCTACTTCCTATTCTTGGCTAGAATGAAACTCAGCATATATACACTTCTGGACATAAATAATATTGAATAGTAATTACCTTTACTAGATGAAAGAAATTTTTATTACAAACTTAAATCATGTAAAACTCACAACGCAGATTCCTGGACCCGGTGTCCTGGTTGGGTCCGAGGTGATTTTACAGAAGAAAAAAACAACTCAAGCATTCTGGTGGCAACACAGAAATTGTAGGCTGCTTCTAAGACAGTTAGTAACAATTTGGAAATTCCTAAGTAGGATGAGAGTTAATAACTGGATACAAGTGAAGTTTATATCCAAGTTCAGACTCATAGGCATTATGATTTGCTTCTTCCTGTGTCTCCCATGTCCTACTTCTCATCCATTACACTCCTGCCTTAACTGCTCTGTTGTAGTATGCATTTGTTTTTAATTCATCTTTATTTCAATCTGTTTGACTTTCGAATCGCATGGGAATATGCACATTAAGTTCCTTTCTAAAATAAGGTTTTATGAAGCTGAGTTTCATGATAAGTGTCTTGCTGTTTTTTGAGATGTTTTATGGACAAAGAAAACTTTACAGATTTATATGTATTTTGCTGCACCGGTAAATGGACCATTAACTAGGGCCCACCTTTAACAGAGCACTCCTTTGAAAGTTTTATAGGTATGAAATATATGTAGATATTTGTAAAGGGTTTTAATTTTTTTTTTGATGGGGTGCTGTGTAAATCTTGTATTTATAAATGTAATGAAGGTATTGACAGAAAAAATATATACAACTTTTATAAAGGATTGTGTACTGACAGAATACATTTAAAAGAAAATATATTTTGAAACCTGTTCTGCTATGAACAGATAACATATCTTTTTACTATGCTATTGGTTTTTAGGTTAAGCTTCTTAATGCATAATAAATTTACAGTGGATACTTAAAAAAAATGTTAAGTTTATAGTATTGTTAACTATATACTCATTGTTGAAAACAGATCTCTAGAACTCTTTCATCTTGCATGACTGAAATTCTGTATCCATTGGACAACACCCCATTTTCCCCTTTTCCACACTCCTGGCAATCAACATTCTATTTTCTATTTCATTGAGTTTAATTACCTCAGATGTCTCATATAAGTAGAATCCTGCAATATTTGTCATTTTGTCATTGATTTATTTCACTTAATGTCTTCAAGTTTCTTCCATATTGTATCATCTATCAGCATCTCCTTCTTTTAAAGCTAAGTAATATTCCATTGAATGTATATGCCATATTTTCTTCATCCATTTATTCTCAGATGGACATTTGTTTTGTTTCTAAACCTTGGCAATTATGAATAACACTGCAATGAATATGGCCATGCAAATATTTCTTCAAGATTCTGTATTCAATTATTTTGGAGGTATACCCAGAAATAGGATTGCTGAGTAATATGGTAGGTATCTTAATATGGTAATCTTCTAAGGAATCTCCATACACTTTTTGCATAGTAGCTACACCATTTTACAATGACATCAGCAGTGCACAAGGGATCCAATATCTCCATATCTTTTCCACAATTTTTTCCCTTTTTATTACAGAGGGCATCCTGATAATGTGAGGTAGTATCTCTTTGTGGTTTTGATTTGCATTTTTGTAATGATTAGTGATGTTGCACATCTTTTCACATGCCTGTTGACTGTTTATCTTCTTTAAATAAATGTCTAGTAATTTTTGAGTTTCTTTGTTATTGATTTGTGTTTCTTATATATAATAGACATTGACCCTGTATCTGATATATGGTTTGCAAATATTTTCTTCTATTTTATGATTATCCTTTTAACTCTCTTGTTTCTTTTGCTATGCAGAAGTTTTAAAATTTGATATAATCACATTTGTCTGTTTTTGTTTTGTTTGTGCTTTTGGTATCATACCAAAAAAAATCATCACCCATTCTAATGTCATAAATTATTTTCCCTTTGTTTTCTCGTAGGAGTTTTATAGTCCAGGTCTTACATTTAGGCCTTTAATTCATTTTTAATTTGTATATACAGAGTAAGATAAAGGTACATCTTCATTCTTTTCCATTGTGTATATCTAGTTTTAACACCATTTGTTGACGAGACTATCCTTTCCCCATCGCGTCATTGTAGCACCGTTGTCAAAAATCATTTGACCATATGAGTGAAGGTTAAGTTTCGGGCTCTCTAACCTGTTCCATTGATGGATGGTCTTTATGCCAGCATCACACTATTATGATGGCTATCACTTTGCAATATATTTTAAGCCAGGCAGTGTGGGGGCCTGAAGCTTTGCTCTTTCTCAAGATTGTTACTGCTAGGCAGAGTTCCCGAAGATTCCATATAAAGTTTTGGATATTTGTCCTATTTCTGGAAAAAATGCCATTGGGATTTTGATATGGATTGCACTGAATCTGTAGATTGGTTTAGGTAATATGGACATTTTAACAACGTTATTAATCTATAAACACAAGATATATTTTTATTCTTTTTTTCATTATTTAATTTCTTTCAGCATTGTTTATAATTTTCAGTACACGAATCTCTCACCTGCTCAATTTTATTCCTCAGTATTTTATTAGTTTTGATACTATTCTAAATCAGTTTTCTAAATTTTTTTTTATTATTATACTTTAAGTTCTAGGGTACGTGTGCATAACGTGCAGGTTTGTTACATATGTATACTTGTGCCATGTTGGTGTGCTGCACCCATCAACTTGTCAGCACCCATCAATTCATCATTTATATCATGTATAACTCCCCAATGCAATCCCTACCCCCTCCCCCTCCACATGATAGGTCCCAGTGTGTGATGTTCCCCGTCCCGAGTCCAAGTTTCCTCATTGTTCAGTTCCCACCTATGAGTGAGAACATGCGGTGTTTGGTTTTCTGTTCTTGTGATAGTTTGCTAAGAATGATGGTTTCCAGCTGCATCCATGTCCCTACAAAGGACGCAAACTCATCCTTTTTTATGGCTGCATAGTATTCCATGGTGTATATGTGCCACATTTTCTTCATCCAGTCTGTCACAGATGGACATTTGGGTTGATTCCAAGTCTTTGCTATTGTGAATAGTGCCGCAATAAACATACGTGTGCATGTGTCTTTGTAGTAGAATAATTTATAATCCTTTGGGTATATACCCAGTAGTGGGATGGCTGGGTCATATGGTACATCTAGTTCTAGATCCTTGAGGAATTGCCATACTGTTTTCCATAATGGTTGAACTAGTTTACAATCCCACCAACAGTGTAAGTGTTCCTATTTCTCCACATCCTCTCCAACACCTGTTGTTTCCTGATTTTTTAATGATTGCCATTCTAACTGGTGTGAGATGGTATCTCATTGTGGTTTTGATTTGCATTTCTCTGATGGCGAGTGATTATGAGCATTTTTTCATGTGTCTGTTGGCTGTAAGAATGTCTTCTTTTGAGAAATGTCTGTTCATATCGTTTGCCCACTTTTTGATGGGGTTGTTTGTTTTTTTCTTGTATATTTGCTTGAGTTCTTTGTAGATTCTGGATATTAGCCCTTTGTCAGATGAGTAGATTGAAAAAATTTTCTCCCATTGTGTAGGTTGCCTGTTCACTCTGATGGTAGTTTCTTTTGCTGTGCAGAAGCTCTTTAGTTTAATTAGATCCCATTTGTCAATTTTTGCTTTTGCTGCCATTGCTTTTGGTGTTTTAGACATGAAGTTCTTGCCCATGCCTATGTCTTGAATGGTACTACCTAGATTTTCTTCTAGGGTTTTTATGGTATTAGGTCTAAAATTTAAGTCTCTAATCCATCTTGAATTAATCTTCGTATAAGGAGTAAGGAAAGGATCCAGTTTCAGCTTTCAACTTTTGGCTAGCCAATTTTCCCAGCACCATTTATTAAATAGGGGATCCTTTCCCCATTTCTTGTTTCACTCAGGTTTGTCAAAGATCAGATGGCTGTAGATGTGTGGTATTATTTCTGAGGACTCTGTTCTGTTCCATTGGTCTATAGCTCTGTTTTGGTACCAGTACCATGCTGTTTTGGTTACTGTAGCCTTTTAGTATAGTTTGAAGTCAGGTAGCGTGACGCCTCCAGCTTTGTCCTTTTGACTTAGGATTGTCTTGGCAATGTGGGCTCTTTTTTGGTTCCACGTGAACTTTAAAGCAGTTTTTTCCAATTCTGTGAAGAAACTCATTGGTAGCTTGATGGGGATGGCATTGAATCTATAAATAACCTTGGGCAGTATGGCCATTTTCACGATATTGATTCTTCCTATCCATGAGCATGGTATGTTCTTCCATTTGCTTGTGTCCTCTTTGATTTCACTGAGCAGTGGTTTGTAGTTCTCCTGGAAGAGGTCCTTTACAACCCTTGTAAGTTGGATTCCTAGGTATTTTATTCTCTTTGAAGCAATTGTGAATGGAAGTTCATTCCTGATTTGGCTCTCTGCTTGTCTGTTACTGGTGTATAAGAATGCTTGTGATTTTTGCACATTAATTTTGTATCCTGAGACTTTGCTGAAGTTGCTTATCAGCTTAAGGAGATTTTGGGCTGAGACGATGGGGTTTTCTAAATATACAATCATGTCATCTGCAAACAGGGACAATTTGACTTCTTCTTTTCCTAACTGGATACCCTTGATTTCTTTCTCTTGCCTGATTGCCCTAGCCAGAACTTCCAACACTATGTTGAATAGGATTGGTGAGAGAGGGCATCCCTGTCTTGTGCCAGTTTTCAAAGGGAATTTTTCCAGTTTTTGCTCATTCAGTATGATATTAGCTGTGAGTTTGTCATAAATAACTCTTATTATTTTGAGGTACGTTCCATCAATACCGAATTTATTGAGCGTTTTTAGCAGGAAGGGCTGTTGAATTTTGTCAAAAGCCTTTTCTGCATCTATTGAGATAATCATGTGGTTCTTGTCTTTGGTTCTCTTTAAATGCTGGATTATGTTTATTGATTTGCGAATGTTGAACCAGCCTTGCATCCCAGGGATGAAGCCCACTTGATCATGGTGGATAAGCTTTTTGATGTGCTGCTGAATCCGGTTTGCCAGTATTTTATTGAGGATTTTTGCATCAATGTTCATTAGGGATATTGGTTTAAAATTCTCTTTTTTTGTTGTGTCTCTGCCAGGCTTTGGTATCAGGATGATGTTGGCCTCATAAAATGAGTTAGGGAGGATTCCCTCTTTTTCAATTGATTGGAATAGTTTCAGAAGGAATGGTACCAGCTCTTTCTCGTACCTCTGGTAGAATTCAGCTGTGAATCCATCTGGTCCTGGCCTTTTTTTTGGTGGGTAGGCTATTAATTGTTGCCTCAATTTCAGAGCCTGCTATTGGTCTATTCAGGGATTCAACTTCTTCCTGGTTTAGTCTTGGGAGAGTGTAAGTGTCCAGGAAATTATCCATTTCTTCTAGATTTTCTAGTTGATTTGCGTAGAGGCGTTTATAGTATTCTCTGATGGTCGTTTGTATTTCTGTGGGGTCGGTGGTGATATCCCCTTTATCATTTTTTATTGCGTCTATTTGATTCCTCTCTCTTTTCTTCTTTATTAGTCTTGCTAGCGTTCTGTCAATTTTGTTGATCTGTTCAAAAAACCAACTCCTGGATTCATTGATTTTTTGGAGGGTTTTTTGTGTCTCTATCTCCTTCAGTTCTGCTCTGATCTTAGTTGTTTCCTGCCTTCTGCTAGCTTTTGAATGTGTTTGCTCTTGCTTCTCTAGTTCTTTTCATTGTGATGTTAGAGTGTCCATTTTAGATCTTTCCTGCTTTCTCTTGTGGGCATTTAGTGCTATAAATTTCCCTCTACACACTGCTTTAAATGTGTCCCAGAGATTCTGGTATGTTGTATCTTTGTTCTCATTGGTTTCAAAGAACATCTTTATTTCTGCTTTCATTTCGTTATGTACCCAGTAGTCATTCAGGAGCAGGTTGTTCAGTTTCCATGTAGTTGAGCGGTTTTGATTGAGTTTCTTAGTCTTGAGTTCTAGTTTGATTGCACTGTGGTCTGAGAGACAGTTTGTTATAATTTCTGTTCTTTTACATTTGGTGAGGAGTGCTTTACTTCCAATTATGTGGTCAATTTTGGAATAAGTGCAATGTGGTGCTGAGAAGAATGTATATTCTGTTGATTTGGGGTGGAGAGTTCTATAGATGTCTATTAGGTCTGCTTGGTGCAGAGATGAGTTCAATTCCTGGATATCCTTGTTAACTTTCTGTCTCGTTGATCTGTCTAATGTTGACAGTGGAGTGTTGAAGTCTCCCTTTATTATTGTATGGGAGTCTAAGTCTCTTTGTAAGTCTCTAAGGACTTGCTTTATGAATCTGGGTGCTCCTGTATTGGGTGCATAGATATTTAGGAGAGTTAGCTCTTCCTGTTGAATTGATCCCTTTACCATTATGTAATGGCCTTCTTTGTCTCTTTTGAATTTTGATGGTTTAAAGTCTGTTTTATCAGAGACTAGGATTGCAAACCCTGGTTTTTTTTGTTCTCCATTTGCTTGGTAGATTTTCCTCCATCCCTTTATTTTGAGCCTATGTATGTCTGTGCATGTGAGATGGGTCTCCTGAATACAGCAGACTGATGGGTCTTGACTCTTTATCCAGTTTGCCAGTCTGTGTCTTTTAATTGGAGCATTTAGTCCATTTACATTTAAGGTTAATATTGTTATGTGTGAACTTGATCCTGCCATTATGATATTAACTGGTTATTTTGCTCGTTAGTTGATGCAGTTTCTTCCTAGCCTCGATGGTCTTTACATTTTGGCATGTTTTTGCAATGGCTGGTACCGTTTGTTCCTTTCCATGTTTAGGGCTTCCTTCAGGGTCTCTTGTAAGGCGGGCCTGGTGGTGACAAAATCTCTAAGCATTTGCTTATCTGTAAAGGATTTTATTTCTCCTTCACTTATGAAACTTAGTTTGGCTGGATATGAAATTCTGGGTTGAAAATTCTTTTCTTTAAGAACGTTGAATATTGGCCCCCACTCTCTTCTGGCTTGTAGAGTTTCTGCCGAGAGATCTGCTGTTAGTCTGATGGGCTTCCCTTTGTGGGTAACCCGACCTTTCTCTCTGGCTGCCCTTAAGATTTTTTCCTTCATTTCAACTTTGGTGAATCTGGCAATGATGCGTCTTGGAGTTGCTCTTCTGGAGGAGTATCTTAGTGGTGTTCTCTGTATTTCCTGAATTTGAATATTGGCCTGCCCTACTAGGTTGGGGAAGTTCTCCTGGATGATATCCTGAAGAGTGTTTTCCAACTTGGTGCCATTTTCCCCCTCACTTTCAGGCACCCCAATCAGACATAGATTTGGTCTTTTTACATAATCCCATACTTCTTGCAGGCTTTGTGCATTTCTTTTTCTTCTTTTTTCTTTTGGTTTCTCTTCTCACTTCATTTCATTCATTTGATCCTCAATCGCTGATACTCTTTCTTCCAGTTGATCGAGTTGGTTATTGAAGCTTGTGCATTTGTCACGTATTTCTCGTGTCATGGTTTTCATATCTGTCATTTCGTTTATGACCTCTGCATTAATTAGTCTAGCTGTCAATTCTTCCACTCTTTTTTCAAGATTTTTAGTTTCTTTGCGCTGGGTACGTAATTCCTCCTTTAGCTCTGATAAGTTTGATGGACTGAAGCCTTCTTCTCTCATCTCGTCAAAGTCATTCTCTGACCAGCTTCGATCCGTTGCTGGCGATGGGATGTGCTCCTTTGCAGGGGGAGATGCACTCTTATTTTTTGAATTTCCAGCTTTTCTGCCCTGCTTTTTTCCCATCTTTGTGGTTTTATCTGTCTCTGGTCTTTGATTTTTCCTTCTGACAGTCAGGACCCTCAGCTGTAGGTCTGTTGGAGATTGCTTGAGGTCCACTCCAGACCCTGTTTGCCTGGGTATCAGCAGCAGAGTTTGCAGAAGATAGAATATTGCTGAACAGCGAGTGTACCTGTCTGATCCTTACTTTGGAAGCTTCCTCTCAGGGGTGTACTCCACCCTGTGAGGTGTGGGGTGTCAGACTGCCCCTAGTGGGGGATTTCTCCCAGCTAGGCTACTCAGGGGTCAGGGACACACCTGAGCAGGCAGTCTATCCGTTCTCAGATCTCAGCCTCCAGGTTGGGAGATCCAAGGCTCTCCCCAAAGCTGTCAGACAGAGTCGTTCGCGTCTGCACCGGCTCCCGCTACTTCCCCTGTTGGTCTTCAGCTGTGCGCTGTCCCCAGAGGTGGAGTCTACAGAGACAGGCAGGATTCCTTGAGCTGCTGTGAGCTCCACCCAGTTCGAGCTTCCCAGCGGCTTTGTTTACCTACTTAAGCCTCAGCAATGGCGGGCGCCCCTCCCCCAGCCTCGCTGCTGCCTTGCGGATAGATCGCGGCAGACTGCTGTGTTAGCAGTGAGGGAGGCTTCGTGGGCGTGGGACCCTCCTGGCCAGGTGAGGGATATATTCTTCTGGTGTGCCCGTTTGCTTAAAGCGCGGTATTGGGGTGGGAGTTACCCAATTTTCCAGGTGTTGTGTGTCTCAGTTCCCCTGGCTAAGAAAAGGGATTCCCTTCCCCCTTGCGCTTCCCAGGTGAGGCGATGCCTCGCCCTGCTTCAGCTCTCGCTAGTCACGCTGCAGCAGCTGACCAGCACCGATTGTCCGGCACTCCCTAGTGAGATGACCCCAGTACCTCAGTTGAAAATGCAGAAATCACCGGTCTTCTGTGTCGCTCGCGCTGGGAGTTGGAGACTGGAGCTGTTCCTATTCGGCCATCTTGCTCGACTTTTCTCAAATTATTTTCAGATTGCTTTATACTGGTGTATGTAAATGTAATTTATTTTTGAATGTTGATTTTATATGAAGCAACTTCATAACATTTCTTAGTTCTAACTGTATTTTTGCATGAAATACTTTGGATGTTCCACATACAAAATCATGTCATCTATAAGAATAGATAATTGTACTTCTTCCTTTCCAATTTGGCTAAGCCTACTCTTTATTTTTACTAACTAATGGCTTTGACTAGGACCTCTACTACAATGATAAATACAAGTGGCAAGAGTGTGCTTCTTTTTCTTGTTCTTGGTCTTTAAAAGCTTTTATTATTTTTACCGTTGGGTATAATGCTGGCTATGAGCTTTTCATATATAACTTTTATTATTTTGAAGTAATTTTCTTCTACTTCTAGTATGTTGAGTGTTTTTTTATCATAAAAGTGTTGAATTTTGAAAAATATGTTTTCTGTATTAATTGTCATTTTTGTTCTTTTTTCTTTTAATGTAGTAAATTGAACCTGCTGATTTTCATATGCTGAAACATCCTGCCATCCCATTGGTAAATCCCATTTGGACATAGTATATAATGCTTTTAATGTGCTATTGGATTTGGTTTGCTCTTATTCTTTTAAAGCTTTTGCATCAATATTCACCAGTGTTATTAGTCTGGATTTTTAAATAGTATCTTTGTCTGGCTTAAGTATCAGGGTAAGGTTGGACTCATAGAATTAATGTAAAAGTGTTCCTTTCATTTATTTGAAAGGGTTTCAGGAGGACTTTTGCTGATTCTTATTTAAATGTTTGGTAAAATTCTCCAGCAAAGCTATTTGGTCCTGATGTTTCCTTCGCTGGAAGGTTTGATAAGTGATTTAATCTCCTTACTTGTTATTGGTATGTTCAGTTTTTCCACTTATTTATGATGTACTCAGTAGACTGTATGTTTCTAGGAATTTATTTTTTTCTAAATTATTCAATTTGTTGGCATATATCATTTGTACTAGTCTCAAAATAATTTTTATATCTGTGGCATCAGTTGTAATGTCTCCCTTTTCACTTCTGATTTTAATTATCTGAGTCATCTCTTTTCTTTGTCTAGCTAAGCATTTGCAGGTTTTGTTGAACCTTTAAATAAAACAACTCTTTGTTGTTGTTGTTTTTATTTTCCAAGATGAGGAAATAGAGGCTTTTATTGTGTCTTGGCCACTTGGAAATAGCAAAATAGTGCAAAAAGATTAATTATCTAACCTTTAATCCAAGAAGGAAAATGAGAATCCACCAGAATAATGAAGGTCACCCCAGATCCTGGGGAGGAGAATGCTGACAAACAGCCCCTGTTACAGCATCTGGCTGAAATAAATGAGTGAAGCTCTCGTACGTGAGAGAGGCAGAGAGCCTCCCTCTGGGACTCACCTTTCTATTGGGGATCCAAACAACCTAGGTTAGGGAAAAGAACTTTGTCTAGCCACATTGGCTGCAGCCCACTCTTATCTCTAAGTACCATCTACTGGCTTTTAGGTCAAACTGTACATCTCTATATAAAACTTGCTGAATGAAGTACTTAAGTATTTAGAAGCAAAGACAAAAGATGCTACCAAACACTGTCTATAATCACAATCCCTATGGAGAGGGAAATGGAAATGAAAAGAAAAAAGATAATATCATAAAATCCTAACCTAATGAAAATAATTACAATAATTAGAAGTGTCGGCACCCTAGATGAGAAGGAATCAGCACAAGAATTCTGGCACCATAAAAATTCTAAATGTAGTGACACTACTAAGGGATCACATGAGCTCTCCAGAAATAGTCCGCAACCAAGACGGAAAGGCAAAAATGACAGATAAAGAATTCAAAGCATGGATTGTAAGGAAGATTAATGAGCTTCAAGACAAGTTTGAAAATCAAAACACAAAAAAACTTCCAAATGAATCCAGGAAATGAAGAAAGATAGCATCTTAAAAAAAAAAATCAGAGCTTCAGGAATTGAAAAACTCACTTAAGGAATTTCAAAATGCAATTGCAAGCTTTATAAAGAGACTGGACTAAGCAGAGGAAAAAATTTATAATCTTTAAGAACAGTCATTCAAATTAACCTAGGCAGACAAAACTAAAGAGAAAGGAATTTAAAAATGAACAGAATCTTTGGAAAAATGTGGGATTATGTAAAGTGACTAAACCTATGATGTACTGGCATTCCTGAGAGAGAAGAAGAAAGAGTAAACAACCTGGAAAACATATTTGAGGGAATAATTCAAGAAAATGTTTCTGGTCTTGCTAGAAACACAGACATCCAGATACAAGGAACTAGATAAAATAACACCTGTGCAATACTGCCCAAAATGAGTATTACCAAGCGTTTAGTCACCAAACTGTCTAATGTCAATGATGAAGAAAAAAATCTTAAAGATAGCTAGAGAAAAAAGATTACATACAAAGGGAACATGATCTGGCTAGCAGCAAACTTTTCAGTAGCAACCTTATAAGGCAGGAGAGATTAGGGGCATATTTTTAGCATTAATAAAGAAAAGAAATTCCAAGCATGAATTTCATAGCATACCAAATTAAGCTTCAGAAATGGAGAAACAAAGACTTTTCCAAACAGAAAGCACTAAAGTAATTTGTTACCACTAGACCAGGCTTACAAGAGATACTTGGGAGTTCTAAACGTGGAAACAAAATAAAGACACCTGCTACTACAGAAACAAACTTAAGTACATAACCCTCAGACATTATGAAGGAAGCAGACAATGGAAACTACAAAGCAATGAGCTAATAAGTTTATTATACTATCAAAATCTCACATATAAAGAAACCTTGACCGTAACTAGCTTAAATGCCCCCCATTTAAAAGGCACAGTATTTCAAGTGAAATTAAAAAAAAAATGTTAAAAAAGACACATCAATCTGCTGTCTTTAAGAGACCCATCTCACATGTAATGACACACCCATAGGCTCAAAGTAAAGGGTTGAAAGAATATCACCACACAAATGGAAAACAAACAACAACAACAAGAAGCAGAGGTCACTATTCTTATATCAGATAAAACAGACTTTAAACCAACAAGGGTAAAAATGAACAAAGGACATTACATAATGATGGGTTCAATTCAACAAAAGACTTAACTATTCTAAATGTATATGCAATAACATTGGAGGACCCAGATTCACAAAATAGCTACTTTTCAATGTACAAGAAAACAGACAGCCAGAAAATAATAGTGGGGAGTTAAAAAATAAAACAAAAAAAAAAAAAAAAAAAAAAAAACACTGACAATGTTAGAGAGATCTCAAGGTGGAAAACTAACAAGGAAATTCTGAATTGAAATTTGACATTTGACTAATTGAACCTAATAGACATGTACAGAACATTCCATGCATCAATCACATAATATATATTCTTCTGAACATGGTACATACTTCAAGACTAATAACATGCTCAGCAATTAAACAAGTCTCAATAAATATTTTTAAAAATATTTAATGGCAACCATACTCTTAGACCACAGTGGCAGAAAAACAGAAATCAATACCAGGAAGATCTCCCACAACCACAAAATCACCTGGATATTAAACAACCTGCTTCTAAGTGACTGTTGGGTAAGCAACAAAATGAAGGAAGATATAAAAAAAATTCTTTCAAATAAAGGAAAATAGAGATACATAGAAATACAACATACCCAAATCTCTGGGATGCAGCAAAATCGGTGTTAAAAGTTTATAGTCTACATAACTAACTCTACAAGTTCGAAAGAACTTAAAGTAATGATCTAACAATCACACCTAAATGAACTAGAAAAACAAGAACAAATCAACTCCAAAGCTAGCAGGATAAAAGATGTAACTAAAATTCAAGTGGAATTAAACAAAATTGAGACAAAAAATCAGAAAAGAAATTGATGGAACCAAAGGTTGTTCCTTCCAAAGAAAAGACAAGACCAATAAACCCATAGCTAGATCAACAAAGAAAAATAAATAAATAAAAGATAAGATCCAAATAAACAAAATCAGGAATGACAAATTGGTATTACAATTAATACCACAGAAATATACACAAAAAAATCAGAGATAAATATGAATACTTCTATGCACACAAACTAGAAAATCTAGAGAAAATAGAAAAATGCTAGCAAGACATAAACTGCCAATATTGAATTAGGAAGAAATTGGAACCATGAGCAAATTAATGTTGAGTTCTGAAACTGAATCAGTAATAAAAAAAAAAAAACCTACTAACAAACACGAAAAGTCCCAGATTAGATGGATTCCTAGTTGAATTCTACCAATTCAGCTGGAGAGCTGGTACCAGTTATACTGAAACTATTTGAAAAATTCAAGGTGGAGGGATTCCTCCTTAACTCATTCTGTGAAGCCAACGTCACCACAAATGACAAAAATACAATGAAAAGAGAAAACTACAGGCCAAGCCAATGTCCCTGATGAACACGTACACAAAAATCCTAAACAAAATATCAGCCAACTGAATCTAGTAGCACATCAAAAAGTTAATTCACCAGGATCAAGTAGGCTCATTCCTGGAATACAAAGTTGGTTCAATATGTAAAAATCAATAAATGTGATTCATCCTATAAAAATAATTAAAAATAAAAATCATAGAATCATTTTAGTAGATGCAGAAAAAGCCTTTGATAAAACGCAGAGTCCCTACAAGATAAAAATGATCAACAAACTAGACATTGAAGAAACATACCTCCAAAAAATAAGAGTTATGTATGATGAATCCACAGCCAACATCATACTAAATGAACAAAAGCTGGAAACATTCCCCTTGAGAACTGGAAAAGACAAGGATGCCCACTCTCATCACTCCTATAAAACATACTACAGGAAGCCTTTGCCAGAACAATCAATGAAGAAAATGAAAGGTATCCAAATAGAAGAAGAAGAAATCAAAATATCTCTCTTCAAAGAGGATATGATTCCCTAGAAAATCCTAAACACTCCATCAAATGACTCCTGTAATTTGAAAATGACTTCAGTAATCAGGGTACAAAATCAGTGTACAAGATTCAGCAGCATTTCTATACATTAATAATGTTGAAACTGTGAGTCAAATTGAGAGGTGAGGCCAGCTGGACTTCCTGGGTTGAGTGGGGATTTGGGGACTTTCCTGTCTTACAAGAGGATTATAAAACGCACCAATTAGTGCTCTGTAAAACACACCAATCAGCGCTCTGTAAAACATATCATTCAGCACGACTCTAAAGTAGTCAATCGCGGGGAGGATTGAAAAAGGGCACTCTGATATGACAGAAATGGAACATGGGAGGGGACGATAAGGGAATAAAAACCACCCCAGCCAGCAGCAGCAACCCACTCAGGTCCCCTTCCATGCTGAGGAAGTTTTGTCCTTTTACTCTTCATAATAAACCTTGCTACCACTCACTCTTTGGGTCTGTGCCATCTTTAAGAGTTGTAACACTAACCATGAAGGTCGACGGCTTCATTCTTGAAGTCAGCGAGACCACAAACCCACTGGCAGGAACCAACTCCAGACACATCTTGGGGGCTCATTCAGGATCTTGCCACATGGAGAGTACCATTGGATGCCTTTCACTTGCTTTCTGTCCTATTTTTCCTTAGAATTCGGGGGCTAAACACCAGGCACCTGTCAGCCACTTAAAAGTGACTAGCGCAGGTACCGTACTAAAGACATAGATGTCAGGCTTTCCGGGAAAGGGCTCTCTAACAACCCCTGACTCTTCATAGTCAGGAGCATTGGTTTGCCTTGAACCAGCTTCTTCTTTTCCTGTACTTCCGGGCTGAGCTAAGGGTTGACAGAGAAGAAAGCCATTCAGTTCCAGGGTCCCAACAAAATGTTGGTCAACCCTGCAGCCATGAGCGGAGCTCTCAAAGTTACATCGCCCAAGCGAGACTCACCCATCTAACATGACTCTTTCCTCCTGGGTCCTAGCACATGTCAGACAAACTTCCTCCCACCCCTCTTCTCCAAGGCTAGTCCCACTTATAAAAACCACTCCCTGTCCCTGGTGCTCTTCTAGTTTCTCCTATTTCTAATATGAATTTTGGGACTCTGTTCCCTTCTTTAGGCACCTGGGCTCACCAATCAGAAAGACATAATTTTTGCCCGAAGCCCCATCAAATGGTGGAAATATCTGGCATTTTAGGATCCCTCCTCAGAGTAGCAGGCCTAACAAAGGGTATTCTTGAAGCTAGCATATGGGGAGCCTCAGAAATTACAGACTCCAAAATTTGGGGGGATATCCTTCCTATTCATATGATTAGAAGTGAGAAAAAAATGGCGTCACTCTTCCAACCCTGGAGATGCCCTCCCTCCCTCAGGATATGGCCCTCCACTGCCTTTTAAGGTATATCATCTTTATAGGACAAGGGAAGGTCCCAATACCAATGGGAGAAAACACTTAGGACTCTAACAGGTTTTCGAGAATGTGTCGCTAAGGGCCACTAAATCTGACCTTCCTCGGTCTTCTTTGTGGTCTAAGAGGAAAACAAGTGTTTCTGCTGCTTCTTTGGTGAGTACAACTATTCCAAACATTAGGGTCCAGGGACCATTGTGGGTTCTTGGGTGGGAGAAAAGAAAACAAAGAACAGTCCAAAACCGTGGGCGTTTTTTTATTCAACAAGCTCACCCTTGAAATGCATCCTAAGCCATTGGAACCAATTTGACCCAGAAACCCTAAAAAAGAAGTGGCTTATTATTTTCTGCACTGTGGCCTGGCCCCAATGCTCTCTCTCTGATGAGGAAAAATGGCCACCTGAGGGTAGTATAAATTATAATACTATCTTGCAGCTTGACCTTTTATGTAAGAGGAAAGGTAAATGGAGTGAAATACCTTATGTCCAAGCTTTCTTTTCATTGAAGGATAATCCACAACTATGCAAAGCTTGCAATTTACATTCTACAGGAGGACCTCTTAGCTTACCTCCATGTCCTAGCCTCCCTACAACTCCCCTTCCTATTAATGATGAGCCTCCTCTAATCTCCCCCACCAAGAAGAAAAAGAGCAAAGAAATCTCCAAGGGACCACAAAACCCCCCAGGGTATCAGTTATGTCCCCTTCAAGTTGTAGGAGGAGGGGAATTTGGCCCAATTTGGACACATGTCCCCTTCTCTCTCTCTAATTTAAAGCAGATCAAGGTAGACCAGGGGAAGTTTTCAGATGATCCTGATAGGTATGTAGATGTTCCACAGGGTCTAGGGCAAACCTTCAACCTCATGTGGAGAGATGTTATGCTATTGTTAGATGAGCCTACCAAGAGGAACAGGCCGAAAATGAAAAGCGAGATAAGAGAAAGGCCACAGCCTTAGTCATGGCCCTCAGATAAACAAACCTTGGTGGTTCAGAGAGGACAGAAAACAGAGCAGGCCAATCACCTGGTAGGGCTTGTTATCAGTGTGGTTTGTAAGGACAGCTTAAAAAAGATTGTCCAATGAGAAACAAGCTGTCCCATGGCCCATGTCCACTATGCCAAGGCTATCACTGGATGGTGTACTGCCCCAGAGGACAAAGGTTCTTAGCCAGAAGCCCCCAACCAGGTGATCCAACACTTGCCCAGGGATTGAGGATGCCCTGGGCAAGTGTCAGCTCCTGTCATCACCCTCACTCAGCCCTGGGTAAGTTTAACCATTGAGGGCCAGGAAATTGACTTCTTCCTGGACACTGGTGTGGCATTCTCAGTGTTAATCTCCTGCCCTGGACGGCTGTCCTCAAAGTCCGTTACCATCTGAGGAATCCTGGGACAGCACATAACCAGGTATTTCTCCCACCCCCTCAGTTGTAATTCGGAGAGTTTGCTCTTTTCACCTGACTTTTTTTATTATGCCTGAAAGTCCCACATCTTTATTAGGGAGGGATATATTAGTCAAGGCTGGAGCTATTATCTACATGAATATGGGGAACAAGTTATCCATTTGTTGTTCTCTACTTGAGGAGGGAATCAACCCTGAAGTCTGGGAATTGGAAGGACAATTTGGAAGGACAAAAAATGCCTGCCCAGTCCAAATCAGGCTAAAAAGACCCCACCACTTTTCCTTATCAAAGGCAATATCCCTTAAGGCCTGAAGCTCATAAAGGATTACAGAATGTTGTTAGACATTTAAAAGGTCAAGGCTTAGTAAGAAAATGCAGCAGTCCCTGCAACACCCCAATTTTAGGAGTACAAAAACCAAGTGGTCAGTGGAGACTAGTGCAAGATCTAAGACTCATCAATGAAGCTGTAATTCCTCTATATCTAGCTGTACCCAACCCATATACCATGCTCTCTCAAATACCAGAGGAAGGAGGATGGTTCACTGTTCTGGACCTCAAGGATGCCTTCTTCTGCACTCCCCTGCATTCTGATTCCCAGTTTCTCTTTGCCTTTGAGGATCCCACAGACTACACCTCCCAACTTACATGGACTGTCTTGCCTCAAGGGTTTAGGGATAGGACTCATCTGTTTGGTCAGGCACTGGCCTAAGATCTAGGCCACTTCTCAAGTCCAGGCACTCTGGTCCTTCAGTATGTGGATGATTTACTTTTGGCTATCAGTTCGGAAGCCTCATGCTAGGAGGCTCCTATAGATCTCTTGAACTTTCTAGCTAATCAAGGGTAAAATTCGTCTAAATCAAAGGCCCGGCTCTGCCTACAACAAGTCAAATATCTAGGCCTAATCTTAGCCAGAGGAACCAGGGCCCTCAGCAAAGAATGAATACAGCCTATATTGACCTGTCCTCACTGTAAGACATTAAAATAGTCCCAGGGGTTCCTTGGGATCACTGGCTTTTGCCAACTATGGATGCCCGGATACAGCGAGATGGCTAGGCCACTTTATACTCTAATCAAGGAGACCCAGAAGGTAAATATTCATCTAGTAGAATGGGAACCAGAGGCAGAAACAGCCTTCAAAACCTTAAAGCAGGCCCTAATACAAGCTCTAGCCTTAAGCCTTCCCACAGGACAAAATTTCCCTTTATACGTCACAGAGAGAGCAGGACTAGCTCTTGGAGTCCTTACTCAAACTCGAGGGATAAGCCCACAACCAATGGCATACCTAAGTAAGGAAATTTATGTAGTAGCAAAAGGCTGGCCACACTGTTTATTGGTAGTTGTGGCGGTGGCCATCTTGGTATCAGAGGCCATCAAAATAATACAAGGAAAGGATCTCATCTTTTGGACTACTCATGATATAAATGGCATATTAGGTGCTGAAGGAAATTTATGGCTATCACACAACCACCTGCTTAGATACCAGGCACTACTCCTTGAGGGACCAGTGCTTCAAATACACATATGAGCAGCCCTCAACCTTGCTACTTTTCTCCCAGAGGATGGGGAACCAATTGAGCATGACTGCCAACAAATTGTAACCCAGACTTATGCTGCCTAAGAGGATCTCTTAGAAGTCCTCTTAGCTAATCATGACCTTAACCTGTATACTGATGGAAGTTCATTTGTGGAGAATGTGATACGCAGGGCAGGTTATGCCATAGTTAGTGATGTAACAGTACTTGAAAGTAAGCCTCTTCCTCTGGGGACCAGTGGCCAGTTAGCAGAACTAGTGGCACTTACCTGAGTCTTAGAACTGGCAAAGGAAAAAAGAATAAATGTGTATACAGACAGTATGTATGCTTATCTAATCCTGCATGGCCATGCTGCAATATGGAAAGAAAGGGAGTTCCTAACCTCTTGGAGAATCCCCATTAAATACCACGAGGAAATCATGGAATTATTGCACGCAGTGCAAAAACCCAAAGAGGTGACAGTCTTACACTGATGAAACCATCAAAAAAGTGAAGGAGAAAAGGTAGAAAGGAAACCATCAGGCAGCCGCTGAGGCCAAAATTGCTGCCAGGTGGAACATCCCATTAGAAATACCTATAGAAGCATCCTTGGTACGGAAAAACCCTCTCCAAGAGATTAAGCCCCAGTATTCCCCGACTGAAACAGAATGGGACTTTCATGGGGGCACCGTTTTCTCCCCTCGGGGTGGTTAACAACAGAAGAGAGAAAGGTACTCATACCTGAAGCCAGCCAATGAAAAATACTTGAGACCCTCTACCTAACTTTTCATATGGGTGTTGAGAGCACTCATCAAATGGCCAAATCCCTATTTACAGGGACAAAGCTCCTCCAGACATCCAACAAGTAGTCAAAGCCTGTTAGGTGTGCCAAAGGAATAATCCCTTGGTTCATCATAAGGCCCCTCTGGGGGAACAAAGCATAGGGCACTATCCCAGAGAGGACTGGCAGTTGGACTTTACCCATATGCCTAACTCAAGGGGATTTCAATACTCGTTGGTCTGTGTTGATACCTTTACAAATCGGATAGAAGCCTTCCCCTGCAAGACAGAGAAGTCTCAGGAAGTGGTTAAAGTCCTAATTCATGAAATAATTCCTAAATATGGGCTTCCCCAAAGCTTACAAAGTGACAATGGTCTGGCTTTTAAAGCCAAGGTAACTCTGGGAATTTCCAAGGCACTAGGGATACAATATTACCTTCACTGTGCCTGGGGGCCACAATCCTCAGGGAAGTCCAGAAGGCAAATGAAACCCTCAAGAGGCACTTAAGGAAACTAACCCAAGGAATTAATCTCCCATGGCTTACTCTCTTGTCCATGGCATTGTTGAGAATACAAACTTCTCCTCACAAAATGGCGTTCAGTCCATACGAAATACTATATGGATGACCTTTCTCACAAATGACTTCCTACTTGATCAGGAAATGGCCAACTTTGTCAAGGATATAACTTCATTGGCAAAATATCACTAAAACCCTAAAAACCTACCCAAAGGATGCCACAGAGATAAGGGAACAGAGTTTTTCCAACCCGGAGATCTAGTGTTGGTCAAGTACCTCTCCTCTACCTCCCCATCTACAGATTTCTTGTGGGAAGGACCATACTCGGTAATCCTCTTTACCTCAACTGCAGTTAAGGTGGCAGGAGTGGAATCTTGGATTTACCACACCTAAGTTAAACTCCCCCCCGCCCCCCAAGAACCTATGGGACTCTCAGCTCAGGAGTCCCAAGATCAGCCAGACTAGCCTCGATACACCTGTAAACCATTGGAGGACTTGCATCTCCTATTTCTGAAGGGAACATCCCAGACTAAAAAGGCTCCTACAGCTGATCCTGAGGAAAAAAATACCCTTCCTATTTAAAAAAGATAAGTGAAAACCTACATAATCTTTCACACCTCTCCTTGCCCCCTTAATGGAATCCTTTTACTGTTTCATCACGTAATTAAGCAGTATATTAACCATACTCTTTGCAGTAGGACTATATACTGTAGCTCCTACTGGAACAAAAATCCTAATTACATCAACCTTTTTTCTATCATCCTTCTTTTTGTCAGCAATTTACTCCTCCCTTTAACCCAGACTGGATAAAATGATCTCATCTTCCAGGGCACCCTCATGACCTATCTATCCCTCTTGCTTCCTTGGACACTCCACATAGTCACCCTCCCCTTCCACTAGCTCATAATTAACTCTACAAAACTCTCAACCCACTCTGTTAAACCAGTGCAATCCTTCCCTGGCAAATGACTGCTGACTTTTTATCTCTCTATCAGCCACTGCTTAACAGTTTTCTCATCAATGGGAAACTAGAACACAGGGAGCCACTCAGTTTGCTCCCAATACTCCTTTCCAGCCACTCACCAGAGCTACCTTGGCAAGTACTCTAGGAGTATGGGAAAATGAAAACACCAAACTCACACATCTTTTTAAAATACACAACCAATTCTGCCTACCTAGCCAAGGCATATTCTTCTCATGTGGAACTTCAACTTATATCTGTCTCCCCACCAACTGGACAGGCACTTGCACCTTAGTCCTCCTAAGTCCCAACAATGACATTGCCCCCATGAAATCAGACCCTACCAGTTCCCCTCAAAGCTCAAGTCCTTCAGTGTAGGGCCATACAACTAATACCCCTACTTATAGGGTTAGGAATGGCCACTGCTACAGTAACCAGAATAGCCAGTTTATCTACTTCATTATCCTGCTAACACACACTCTTAAAGGATTTATCAAACAGTTTACAAAATTGATTCTTACTCTGCAATCCCAAATAGACTCTTCAGCAGAAGTGACTCTCCAAAACCGCCTAGGCCTAGACCTCCTCACTCCTGAGAAAGGAGGACATTGCACCTTCTTAGGAGAAGAGTGTTGTTTTTACACTAACCAGTCAGGGATAGTACGAGATGCCACACAGTGTTTACAGAAAAAGGCTTCTGAAATCTGGCAATGCCTTTCAAATGCTTATACCAACCTCTGGAGTTGGGCGACATGGCTTCTCCCCTTTCTAGGTCCATGACAGCCATCTTGCTACTACTTGCCTTTGGGGTCTTGTATTTTTAACCTCCTTGTTAAAATCGTTTCCTTCAGGATTGAGGCCATCAAGCTACAGATGGTCTTACAAATGGAACCCCAAATGAGCTCAACTCACAACATCTACCAAGGACCCCTGGACTGACCCACTGGCCCTTTGACTGGCCTAGAGAGTTCCCCACTGGAGGACAATACAACTACAGGGACTCTGCTTCACCCCTATCCAGCAGGAAGTAGCTAGAGCAGTCATCGTCCAGTTCCCAACAGCAATCCGAATGTCCTCTTTAGAGGATGGATTGAGAGAGGAGGCCAGCTGGACTTCCTGGGTTGAGTGGGGACTTGGGAAACATTCCTGTCTTACAAGAGGATTGTAAAACACACCAATCAGCGTTCTGTAAAACACACCAATCAGCACTCTGTAAAATACACCAATCAGCACTGTGTAAAACACACCAATCAGCAGGATTCTAAAAGTAGCCAATCGCGGGGAGCATTGAAAAAAGGGCACTCTGATATGACGGAAACAGAACATGGGAGGGGACAATAAGGGAATAAAAACTGGCCACCCCAGCCAGCAGCGGCAACCTGCTTGGGTCCCCTTCCACACTGTGGAAGCTTTGTCCTTTTCTCTTCACAATAAACCTTGCTACTGCTCACAGTTTGGATCCGTGCCATCTTTAAGAGCTGTAACGCTCACCACGAAGGTCCACAGCCTCATTCTTGAAGTCAGCGAGACCACAAACCCAGTGGCAGGAACCAACTCTGGACACAAAATCAAGAATGCAATCCCATATACAAAATCCATAAAAAAGCAAAATACCTAGAAATACACCTAACCAAGGAGGTGAAAGATCTCTGCAAGGAGAACTCTAAAATGCTGCTAAAAGACATCATAGATTACACAAACAAATGGAAAAATTTTATATGCTCATCAATTGGAAAAACCAATACCATGAAAATTGCCACACTGCCCAAAGCAATCTACAAATTTAGCACTATTTCTATCAAACTATCAACGTTATTTTTAATAGAATTACAAAAAAATTCTAAAATTAATGTGGGACTATAAAATCCTAAATGACAAAAGGAATCCTAAGCAAAGGGATGAAAGCCAGAGACATCACATTACCCAACTTCAAGCTATACCATAAGTCTATGGTAACCTAAACAATACAGTGCTGGTACAAAAACAGACACATAAGCTAACAGAACAGAATAAAGAACCCAGAAAAAAAGCTGCACACCTCTAGCCATCTGAGCTTTAGCCATTGATCTGAACACAACAACAACAAAAAAAAAGCAATGCAGAAAACACTCCCTATCCAATACATTACTCTGGGATAGCAGACTAAACATATGCAAAAGTATGAAACTGGATGACTACCTTTCACCATATACAACAATTAAATAAAGATGGATTAAAGATTTAAATGTGAGACCTCAAACTATCAGAATCCTAGAAGAAAATATAGGAAACACCATTGTGGACATAAGCCTTGAAAACCAATTAATAACTAAGTCTTCAAAAACCATTGCAACTAAAACAAAAATTAACAAGGGAGATCTAATTAAATTAAAGAGCTTCTGCACAGCCAAATAAACTACCAACAGAGTAAACAGGCCATCTAGAGATTGTAAGAAAATATTTGCAAACTAAAAATCCAACAAAGGTCTGTATCTATAAGAAATTCAAATCAACAAGCAAAAATTAAAAACACTAACCCCAATAAAAAACAGACAAAAGACATAACGGATATTTCTCAAAAGAAGACATGCAAGTGGCTGACAAACATGAAAAAAATCGTCTACATCACAAATCGTCAGAGAAATGCAATGCCAAAACAATTCACACCAGTCAGAATGGCTATTACTAAAAACTAAATAAATAAATGCCCTCTCTCACCACTCCTATTCAACATAGTGTTGGAAGCTCTGGACAGGGCAATCAGGCAGGAGAAAGAAATAAAGTGTATTCAATTAGGAAAAGAGGAAGTCAAATTGTCCCTGTTTGAAGATGACACGATTGTATATTTAGAAAACCCCATCGTTTCAACCCAAATCTCCTTAAGCTGACAAACAATTTCAGGAAAATCTCAGGATACAAAACCAATGTGCAAAAATCACAAGCATTCTTATACACAATTAACAGACAAACAGAGAGTCAAATCATTAGTGAACTCCCATTCACAATTGCGTCAAAGACAATAAAATACCTAGGAATCCAACCTATAAGGGATGTGAAGGACCTGTTCAAGGAGAACTACAAACCACTGCTCAAGAAAATAAAAGAGGACACAAACAAATGCAAGAATATTCCATGTTCATGGATATGAATAATCAATATCATGAAAATGGCCATACTGTCCAAGGTAATTTACAGATTCATTTACAGCCATCCCCATCAAACTACTGATGACTTTCTTCACAGAATTGGAAAAAACTACTTTAAAGTTCATATGGAACCAAAAAAGAGCCCGCATTGCCAAGACAGTCCTAAGTCAAAAGAAGAAATCTGGAGGCATCACGCTACTTGACTTCAAACTATACTACAAGGCTACAGTAACCAAAACAGCATGGTACTGGTACCAAAACAGAGATAGAGACCAATGGAACAGAACAGAATCCTCAGAAATAACACCACACATCTACAACCATCTGATCTTTGACAAACCTGACAAAAACAAGAAATGGGGAAAGGATTCCCTATTTAATTTAATGGTGAAGGGAAACCTGGCTAGCCATACGTAGAAAGCTGAAATTGGATTCCTTCCTTACACCTTACACAAAAATTAATTCAAGATGGATTAGAGACTTAAATGTTAGACCTAAACCCATAAAAACCCTAAAAGAAAACCTCGAAAATACCATTCAGCACATAGGCATGGGCAAGGACTTCATGTCTAAAACACCAAAAGCAATGGCAACAAAAGCCAAAATTGACAAATGGGATCTAATTAAACTAAAGAGCTTCTGTACAGCAAAAGAAACTACCATGAGAGTAAACAGACAGCCTACAGAATGGGAGAAAATTTTTGCAATCTGCTCATCTGACAAAGGGCTAATATCCAGAACCTACAAAGAACTCAAACAAATTTACAAGAAACAAACAACCCCAGCAAAATGTGGGCAAAGGATATGAACAGACACTTCTCAAAAGAAGATATTTATGCAGCCAACAGACACATGAAAAAATGCTTATCTTCAGAGAAATGCAAATCAAAACCAAAATGAGATACCATCTCACACCAGTTAGAATGGTGATCATTAAAATGTTTTTTTTACTTTTATCCAAACCCAATTCTGTAATCTCCCCTGTAGCAGGTTTGATAGATGACATACAATATTCTTTACCTAATTGTATATGTTTAACTAATTGTAATTACGGTGCTGTCTTCATTCTGTAGACTTGTTCTCCTCAGACGCTAACATTTTTTTGTGAGCAGAAAGAGCTTTGCTTCTTAAAAAATGTTCTCTATTATAAGTGAGCAATTGTTTTATATTATTTATAGGCTAGCAGTTTATTATTTCATTTTTAAAGCATGTTTACTGCATTACATTAGACATTAAACATAGAAATGTAAACAAGTTTTAGCTCCAATTTTGACAACATAGGAATATAACCGGAAAGTATTTGAATTAGTCAATTACTTTTGAATTGCATGTGACCAAAATTCTAATCTCATCGAGTCTCAAGAATCCACTAACTCATATATTCATGAACCTACTATGTTAATCCTACTTAGAGAAAAAAAGTCAAAGGATAGTGATTCCATGGATTCGAGGTATAAAGGGTTTTATACAGGAATTCTGGGCATGTGTGACTACTGGAAGAGCTGAGAGGATTGAGGTGAAAGACATCTCCATTGAAGATCAGAGAATTCATGAGTCAAGGTTAGGTTAAAGAAGCAGAATGACTAGAAATGATGTGGAATTTGATATTCCTATTATAGGATTTTGACCTTACACAATGTGGGAGTTGATTAACAAGTTTATGTCCAACTACTGTTTCTCTGTCAGGTGCTAGCCTGAAGTCAGAAGGGCAGGCAGTCAAGAAGGAAAGGGAAATGCAGAGTGGAAGAAAGCAAGGGCAAATTGAAATCCATGAGGACAGACTGTAACCTGTGAGAATGAGCTGAAACACATTTGAGTATCTCATGATGTCTAACCTCACCTTCTGTGATATGAACAACCTGAAATCAAAGGTGGTCATCTAAACGTGCACCCGTCTCGGGAGTCAGAAAAGCTAAAGAAGGAGATACTGAAGAAGACGGAGGAGGTACAGACTGTGCTGCTGCTTCATGCCCACAAAGTAGAAAGAAGGATCCATTACCATGCAAATGTAAACAATGCCTAAACCAATCCTGACGTAGTATGCATTCCCGTGGAAGCTGCTTCACTTTCACCTACAAATCTCCCTGAATTTCTCTTGAGGTCAATCTCATCCCAGAAGCAAATAGGAGAGCAAATTCTGTGAAACACAGCTCCAGATTAGCTGACACAGAATGAAGTTATCACAGGGAAACTGTATAAATGTCACTAAAGACCTCACCTTGAAGCACTGAAGCAGGTCATTCTCAAAAGTTCACAGCAAAGCTGCTGTAATTCTCAAGACTCTCTGAGAAACTCCTGTCAAATCTCTGCAGAAGCAAAGTGAGTGGTTCTCAGAAGCTCATTGGGAAGCTACTGAATTTTCTGTCTGCCCCACACATCAAACTATACCCGTGCTAAGAGAATAATGGCTATTCCTTCTCTTCTACCTTCTAAATTTCTAGAGTGTCTCTTACTGGAACAACTCAAAGCCAGAACCATTATGGGGAGAAAAGTCAGGGAAATAAATTCCTAGCTTGTCTCTTGCAATGATGAAACACATTAAAAGAGGAAATCCTTCAGATGCTAAATTACCAAGTATCAATCCAGAAAATATAAGTATTCAATGAGTGTTCCTACATGGGAAAGGATGTAACATGTCCTTGGAAGATCAGGAAACTGATACCAGAGAAGATGATATTTGAGATGACTCTTAAGGAAAAATAAAAATATTCAAGCAGTGAATGCAATGATATGAAGGCTGGGAAAGGAGGGTAGAAAAGGCAGAGGTTAAGCAAAGGCACATGTGGATGGGAGCACACGGTATATACCAAGAACTATAGTCACTGAAGATAATTGCAGTTCAGGGTATATGAGGAATGAATGGAGAGGAGTCTGGAAAGGCAGGAATAAAAGGTTTAAAGGCAATGGGTGTAGTTTTTGAGAGAATAATGTGGTAAAATATGTCCTTTAATCAACCAGTAAAAGGCAGCAATGAGGGACACAGAATGCAAGACTGGCAGCAGAAATTGCAACTAAATACCAATTTCAGAAAATATGAGTGAGAAATGATAGAAGATGACTTAAAACTTGATAATTGGAGTAAAACTATGAAATATGCTTGAGAAACAACAAAATGACCAAATTAACAAATGTGATCAGATGAAGAGGCCTCATAGGGTCATGGCAGGGAAAGCTGGCTGTTCAGTCTACTGTGGTAGGGAAGACAGGAGAACTAGACAAATTCACAGGGAAAGTATGAGTTTGGTTTAAAAGTTTAAAACTTACAGTTGGTATTCTGTAAAATATTTACATTATGCTATTTAACGTACAATTGTAGATATAAGTGTTGAACTCATTCATGGAAGAAGCCTGGGTGAAAACAGGTATTTGTGGATTACTGAAATATAGTTGAGATTCAGACTTGGATGTTTGTTGAATAAGCACACCAAGTCATGAGAAAGACACTTCTTATTAAGTAGTTAAGCACTCAGCACTACGCTTCAATTGTGAAGTTTTAAAAAAGTGAATAAAAAAGTGTTCCTGCTCACAAAGCAAGTAGATATCTATTTGTGTGTGTATATGTGCAATTCAGATTTTAAACTTAAGGAGAACATTCAGCACTCCACATCTGTGCGCTCTGCATCTATGAGTTCAACAATCATGGATCAAAAATATTTGGAAAAAATACAAAATAAAACAAAAACACAAATTTTCAAAATACAACATAACAACTTTACACAGCAATTGCTTTTTTTTTAACTCTACACAGATTTTCTTACAGTACAACTTGCATACCCACATACACAAATCATGAGTGTTCAGCCAAATTGACTCTATAAAATGAACACCCTCAGATCCAGACATAGCCATTTCTAACACCACAGAAAACTCCCTAGTACCCTCCTCAATTACTACAACTACAAAGATAACCACTGTTTTGATTTTCATTGAAATGAATTGGTCTTATTTGTTTTGCAGTGTTTATGAAATGACATGATACAGGGTGGATTCTTTATTATTATACTTTATGTTCTAGGGTACATGTGAACAACATGCAGGTTTGTTACATATGTATACATGTGCCATGTTGGTGTTCTGCACCCATTAAATCATCATTTACATTAGGTATATCTCCTAATGCTATCCCTCCCCCCTCCCCCCCACTCCACAACAGGCCCCAGTGTGTGATGTTCCCCTTCTTGTGTCCAAGTGTTCTCACTGTTCAATTCCCACCTATGAGTTACAAACCTGACAAAAACAAGAAATGGGGAAAGGATTCCCTTCTTAATAAACTGTGCTGGGAAAACTGGTTAGCCATAAGTAGAAAACTGAAACTGAATCCCTTCCTTACACCTTATACAAAAATTAATTCCAGATGGATTAGAGACTTAAATGTTAGACCTAAAACCATAAAAACCCTAGAAGAATACCTAGGTAATACCATTCAGGACATAGGCATGGGCAAGGACTTCATGTCTAAAACACCAAAAGCAATGGCAACAAAAGCCAAAATTGACAAATGGGATCTAATAAAACTAAAGAGCTTCTGCACAGCAAAGAAACTACCATCAGAGTGAACAGGCAAACTACACAATGGGAGAAAATTTTTGCAATCTAGTCATCTGACAAAGGGCTAATATCCAGAACCTACAAAGAACGCAATTGTGTTATTATAAGTAATCTAGAGATTATTTAAGCTGTACGAAAGGATGTGTGTAGGTTGGATCCAAACACCTTGTCATTTTATGTAAGAGACTGAAGCATCCTTGGATTTTCATATCTGTGGGAGGTGCTGAAACCAATACCCCATGGATACCAAGAGATGACTGTATAAGAAATCTATTCATAAGCAACTGAAAAAAGTAAAACACTGCAGATATTACATGTAGATGATTTGTTAGACTCTCCATGACAAATCTCATTAGCTTTCTGATTTTTAGCTTCAGTGTCTTTGCCTATATAGTGCTGTCGTTAAATGAAATTTAAAAAGCATATATGGGCTGGGTGCACGGCTTACATCTGTAATCCGAGCACTTTGGGAGACTGAGGCTGATGGATCACCTGAGGTCAGGAGTTTGAGACCAGCCTGGCCAACATGGTAAAACCCCGTCTTTACTAAAAATACAAAGAAATCATCCGGGCATGGTGGCATGTGCCTGTAATCCCAGCTACTCCGGAGGCTGAGTCAGGAGAATCATTTGAATTCAGGAGTCAGAGTTTGCAGTGAGCCGAGATCATGCCACTGTACTCCAGCCTGGGCAATGGAGCGAGACTCCATCTTTAAAAAAAAGAAAAGAAAGAAAAGTATATATGAAATTATTTGACAAAGAAATGAAATTCTATAAAGAGTTGTTGTAACAGTAAATGTGGGTAAATGTGATTATCTATTTATAGTCTAAAATAAACATTTAGATGTTCAGTCATCTAAATGATTATAAGTATTCTGCAATGGTTTAGTCCAGACATCCAAATAATTGATTTTATGTTACAGTTTTCATGCAGATTTTAGTTTTAAGTGAAGACAGCACTTAGCTACACTAAATAAGCATATATTTTGTCCATATTTAATTTTTCCATTGTTCCTGGTAATCCAGTACTTACTATTCAGTGGGGGAAAAGAGCAGTAGAGGTTTTATATTATGATAAACAAATGAAAAAAAAAGGGTTGCTTTTCAGAATCTTCTGTCTTGAAGCACTGCTTAATTTGTACACACTTCAGCTTTTCCCCCAAGGTCTGAACAACTGATGATAAATACCAGGGGAAATAAATACACATAATAAACACAAAGATAGACTCATTCATATCCTCTAACTCCTTAAGAGTTATCGAGTGCCATACATTCCTCCTTCATGGTCTGCATTCAATGTTGGAAAAGAGTTTATTACTTGTAAACTGATAATTAGTTTTATAATTTTATGCAGTCAAAGTGATGTTATAACTCATGAATACAATGTGGAAATAATTAAATCAAGCTAATTAACATTTCCATCACCTCAAATACTATTTTTGCAGTGAAAACAAATTTTTTTGAAATATATGTTGTTTTCTATATTCACCATGTCATGCAATATATCTAAAAGAAAAAAAAACCCTTATTCTTGTTGTCTAATTGAGACTTTGTTTTCTTTTACTATCATCTCCTCATCCCTTCTACTTCTCTGAGCCCAGCCTCTGGTAACCACCATTCTACTGTCTACTTCTTCAAGTTTGATTGATTGTTCTAAATCTCACAAAAATAAGTGACAACATGAGGTATTTGTCTTTCTGTGCCTGGCTTATTTCCCTTAGCATAATTTCCCCCAATCCCATCCATATTGTTGCAAATGACAAAATTCCTTTTTTAAAGGGCTGAATAGTATTCCATTGTGCACTCAATCTTTAAACAGAAGTTTAGAGATGAATCATGGTCAATATGTTGCTCCCATAGACATACAATTGGATCACTGTACTGTAGAGGAAGAAGGTAAATTTTGCTAGAAGAAATAATGGGATAAACATTTCTTTCCATCTGGATCTCTTCCTTTCTTTCTTCCTCTCATGTGGCTAGATCAGATCTGGTGGATTGAGGAAAATACTATGGAGCCCAGTTGAAATGACACATATATCAAAACTGCCTTAGGAATGGTCACTTAATTATAAAAGTATTCACACTAACTCTGTCTTCATTTACACAGGCACCAAGCTGTGACAAAGAAGGTATTTAGTATTAAATAACCAAGTCATCTTAGTATTTTTTCACAGTTTGCCTCAGAGCTGACAAACTTTTTCTGTAAAGGGTCAGATATATGGGCCGGGTGTGGTGGCTTATGCCTGTAATCCCAGCACTTTGGGAGGCTTTGGACTTTTCAAGTTATGAGGTATCTGAGGAAACTATTCAAGTTGGATGTTACAGTAAAACAGCTATAGACAATTTGTAAAAAAATAAAAGTAAGAATATTAAAGAAAATCCACAATACCCTGAGGAATACTGAGCCAGAATATTAAAAAGCAACAAAGCCAACCTTGCCTTTGATAATGTCCTTAAACTGCTTAGTTAGCCAAACCTAGTACCACCACCCTGCCTCCCGGTTGTTGTTAGGTAAGGTAATGTTTCCGAATCAAAAAGCCATTTATGGTTGTTTTATTGTTGTTGTTACTTGCAGGCTATTTTATCCTAAATGAACTACCTTAAGTCAAATAAATAATAAAATTTCCAACCCTAGAAAATTATAATTCAATACTATAGTAACTTATCTGTGGACATTCTGTTTAATATTGAGTTTTTGATGCCAATTGTGCTAAATCATAGGTTTGATCTTCATGGGATTAGATATCATTGCTCCACTTTATTATTATGGCCTTCCATTTTCTGCAGTTCAGGAAGTTAAAAGAACACAGTTGAGTATCATTTTCTTCCGTAATATTTATTGGTCAGTTTCCATATGCAGAAACTGAGCTTGCTACTGGCATTTTATGGCAAGTAAAGCAGACATGGACTCTGATATGGTTTGGCTCTGTGTCCCTACCAAAATCTCACCTTGAATTGTAATCCCCATAATTCCCATGTGTCAATGGCAGGACCAGGTGGAGGTAATTGAATCATGGGGGTAGTTTCCCCCATGCTGTTCTCATGATAGTGAGTGAGTTCTCAGGAGACCTGATGATTTCATAAGTGGCTCTTTCCCCTTCACTCAGCACTTCTCTCTCCTACTGCCTTGTGAAGAAGGATATGTCAGCTTCCCCTTCCTCCATGATTGTAAGTTGCCTGAAGCCTCCTGAGCTACATGGAACTGGGAATCAATGAAACCTCTTTCCTTGATAAATTATCCAATCTTGGGTGATTCTTTATAGCAGTGTGAGAATGGACTAATACAGGCTCTGATTACATGCAGCATGCATTCTTGTACGTGAGAAACACATTAATCAGATAATAACAAAAATATATCTTTATAAACTGTGATACATACTATAAAGGAAAAATAGAGTGTCAAGAGTTATGGTGAGATATTATCGAATCTGGGGATTAGAAAAGATCTTCATGATGAAACAATGCTTGAATTAAAGAGTTGAAGGATATTTAGGGAAAAAAGAAGGAAGCTTAAGAGCAAGGAGAAAAACATCCCCAGAAGGGCCTTGATGCTATATGACATGCAAGGAACTGAAGAAAAGACAGTGTGAGAGAACCTCTGAAAGCAAGGGGGCTTTTGGTGAAATGGGGCTTAGAATTAAGAAGTGACCAAACCCTTCAGGGCTATGTAGCTTTTATTATAGGCAAAGTTACCTGAGTGAACTCTGCCATCTCTTTCCACAGTAGAGACATTAAACCAGTATCAAAAGTGGCTGTAGTTCTCAACCCTTAAGTTGCATCAGAACCATCTGCAGGAATTAAAGTACAAATTTAGAAATACAAAATTCTGGTCCATATATGCAGAGTTTTTGATTCAGTAGGTTTGGGTTGGGACCCAATAATCTGCATTTCTAAAAAGATCTTAGAGTATGCTGTTATTGCTGGTCCAAGGCTCACACTTGGAGTCACTCTTCGATAATCTGACTAAGCCAACATTTCTATTTCGCATACCTGTATCATAAAAGGATAAATGAATAATTGGTGACATGTACTTGATTCTCTTGACCATGATGGCACTTTTCATACTCAAACACTCTAGACTGGGAATCAACAGACATGCCACTAATTATATATTTGCTCTCAAGCTATATAAGATGCAGGTTCCTTATCTGTTCAGTGTTTGTGTTTTACCTAAAACTGTTTACTCAGAGCAATTGATTTGATCCTATAAACACCTCTGGGAGTTAGGTAGACCTGAAATTATTGTAACTTTCTGCTAGAGATTTAACCATCATTAAATGGCTTCTCTGCAGACACCCAATTAAAATGGGGCTGAAACCAGAGCTTCATTTAAATCTCTTCATTCCACATGCTTTACCCTTTCAATTATGCAGCATTTAAATTAACATTATGTTTTCTTCCAACAGTAACATGTACTGTTTCTATTAAGTGCCTGATAGATTGTCTTAATAGTCATAACCCTACACTATTAATGTGAAATTAAAACTCAAGTGGTTTGTTATCCTGTCATTATTCTGAAATGTAAGTCAAGTTTATATCACTTGATATCCTTAGCAAATGACTTTAATGGGTTCCTTTTAACACAGGGACTACAATCTTTCATATACCCAAATATAATTTTACAGGGAAAAAAACATGGGGGGAAACAAACAATACTGTAATTTATTCAAAAGATAGCAGTGGGGTAATTATTAAAGCATCTATTTCATCAAAGATAGAAATTTGAATTGGAGAAATGTATGTGTTTGAGTGTGTGGGAGGGGGATGAATTACTAAAACTAACTTAGTAGGTTTATTTCTGTGTATATATATATATATATTTTTTTTTTTTTTTTGGAAAGTAATTGACATAAAACATTCTCCCATCTGCATAGCAAAACATACTATTACCTCATTTCTCATTTGACTGTAGTAATTGATAAAGATGATTTGCTTCATATTTGTTCATGTTCTCTCATATGGACTTATAACTGATGAGACACTAATCGCTAGTTGCTGTTCACGGTACTGCCATTCATATTTTGCAGTTTTCTTGCAAAATTTGTGTATAATTTACAGTTTTTATTTTTTTTTTTTTTTTTTTTTTTTTTTTATTATACTTTAAGTTCTAGGGTACATGTGCATAACGTGCAGGTTTGTTACATATGTATACTTATGCCATGTTGGTGTGCTGCACCCATCAACTCGTCAGCACCCATCAATTCATCATTTATATCATGTATAACTCCCCAACGCAATCCCTCCCTCCTCCCCCCTCCCCCCTCCCCATGATAGACCCCAGTGTGTGATGTTCCCCTTCCCGAGTCCAAGTGATCTCATTGTTCAGTTCCCACCTATGAGTGAGAACATGCGGTGTTTGGTTTTCTCTTCTTGTGATAGTTTGCTAAGAATGATGGTTTCCAGCTGCATCCATGTCCCTACAAAGGACGCAAACTCATCCTTTTTTATGGCTGCATAGTATTCCATGGTGTATATGTGCCACATTTTCTTAATCCAGTCTGTCACAGATGGACATTTGGGTTGATTCCAAGTCTTTGCTATTGTGAATAGTGCCGCAATAAACATACGTGTACATGTGTCTTTGTAGTAGACTAATTTATAATCCTTTGGGTATATACCCAGTAGTGGGATGGCTGGGTCATATGGTACATCTAGTTCTAGATCCTTGAGGAATTGCCATACTGTTTTCCATAATGGTTGAACTAGTTTACAATCCCACCAACAGTGTAAAAGTGTTCCTATTTCTCCACATCCTCTCCAACACCTGTTTTTTCATGTGTCTGTTGGCTGTATGAATATCTTCTTTTGAGAAATGTCTGTTCATATCCTTTCCCCACTTTTTGATGGGGTTGTTTGTTTTTTTCTCGTATATTTGTTTGAGTTCTTTGTAGATTCTGGAAATTAGCCCTTTGTCAGATGAGTAGGTTGCAAAAATTTTCTCCCATTCTGTAGGTTGCCTGTTCACTCTGATGGTAGTTTCTTTTGCTGTGCAAAAGCTCTTTAGTTTAATTAGATCCCATTTGTCAATTATGGCTTTTGCTGCCGTTGCTTTTGGTGTTTTAGACATGAAGTCCTTGCCCATGCCTATGTCCTGAATGGTACTACCTAGATTTTCTTCTAGGGTTTTGATGGTATTAGGTCTAACATTTAAGTCTCTAATCCATCTTGAATTAATCTTCGTATAAGGGGTAAGGAAAGGATCCAGTTTCAGCTTTCTACTTATGGCTAGCCAATTTTCCCAGCACCATTTATTAAATAGGGAATCCTTTCCCCATTTCTTGTTTCTCTCAGGTTTGTCAAAGATCAGATGGCTGTAGATGTGCGGTATTATTTCTGAGGACTCTGTTCTGTTCCATTGGTCTATATCTCTGTTTTGGTACCAGTACCATGCTGTTTTGGTTACTGTAGCCTTGTAGTATAGTTTGAAGTCAGGTAGCGTGACGCCTCCAGCTTTGTCCTTTTGACTTAGGATTGTCTTGGCAATGCGGGCTCTTTTTTGGTTCCATATGAACTTTAAAGCAGTTTTTTCCAATTCTGTGAAGAAAGTCATTGGTAGCTTGATGGGGATGGCATTGAATCTATAAATAACCTTGGGGAGTATGGCCATTTTCACGATATTGATTCTTCCTATCCATGAGCATGGTATGTTCTTCCATTTGTTTGTGTCCTCTTTGATTTCACTGAGCAGTGGTTTGTAGTTCTCCTTGAAGAGGTCCTTTACATCCCTTGTAAGCTGGATTCCTAGGTATTTTATTCTCTTTGAAGCAATTGTGAATGGAAGTTCATTCCTGATTTGGCTCTCTGCTTGTCTGTTGCTGGTGTATAAGAATGCTTGTGATTTTTGCACATTAATTTTGTATCCTGAGACTTTGCTGAAGTTGCTTATCAGCTTAAGGAGATTTTGGGCTGAGACGATGGGGTTTTCTAAATATACAATCATGTCATCTGCAAACAGGGACAATTTGACTTCTTCTTTTCCTAACTGGATACCCTTGATTTCTTTCTCTTGCCTGATTGCCCTAGCCAGAACTTCCAACACTATGTTGAATAGGAGTGGTGAGAGAGGGCATCCCTGTCTTGTGCCAGTTTTCAAAGGGAATTTTTCCAGTTTTTGCCCATTCAGTATGATATTAGCTGTGGGTTTGTCATAAATAGCTCTTATTATTTTGAGGTACGTTCCATCAATACCGAATTTATTGAGCGTTTTTAGCATGAAGGGCTGTTGAATTTTGTCAAAAGCCTTTTCTGCATCTATTGAGACAATCATGTGGTTCTTGTCTTTGGTTCTGTTTATATGCTGGATTACGTTTATTGATTTGCGAATGTTGAACCAGCCTTGCATCCCAGGGATGAAGCCCACTTGATCATGGTGGATAAGCTTTTTGATGTGCTGCTGAATCCGGTTTGCCAGTATTTTATTGAGGATTTTTGCATCAATGTTCATCAGGGATATTGGTCTAAAATTCTCTTTTTTTGTTGTGTCTCTGCCAGGCTTTGGTATCAGGATGATGTTGGCCTCATAAAATGAGTTAGGGAGGATTCCCTCTTTTTCTATTGATTGGAATAGTTTCAGAAGGAATGGTACCAGCTCCTCCTTGTACCTCTGGTAGAATTCAGCTGTGAATCCATCTGGTCCTGGACTTTTTTTGGTGGGTAGGCTATTAATTGTTGCCTCAATTTCAGAGCCTGCTATTGGTCTATTCAGGGATTCAACTTCTTCCTGGTTTAGCCTTGGGAGAGTGTAAGTGTCCAGGAAATTATCCATTTCTTCTAGATTTTCTAGTTGATTTGCGTAGAGGTGTTTATAGTATTCTCTGATGGTAGTTTGTATTTCTGTGGGGTCAGTGGTGATATCCCCTTTATCATTTTTTATTGCATCTATTTGATTCCTCTCTCTTTTTTTCTTTATTAGCCTTGCTAGCGGTCTGTCAATTTTGTTGATCTTTTCAAAAAACCAACTCCTGGATTCATTGATTTTTTGGAGGGTTTTTTGTGTCTCTATCTCCTTCAGTTCTGCTCTGATCTTAGTTATTTCTTGCCTTCTGCTAGCTTTTGAATGTGATTGCTCTTGCCTCTCTAGTTCTTTTAATTGTGATGTTAGAGTGTCAATTTTAGATCTTTCCTGCTTTCTCTTGTGGGCATTTAGTGCTATAAATTTCCCTCTACACACTGCTTTAAATGTGTCCCAGAGATTCTGGTATGTTGTATCTTTGTTCTCATTGGTATCAAAGAACATCTTTATTTCCGCTTTCATTTCGTTATGTACCCAATAGTCATTCAGGAGCAGGTTGTTCAGTTTCCATGTAGTTGAGCGGTTTTGATTGAGTTTCTTAGTCCTGAGTTCTAGTTTGATTGCACTGTGGTCTGAGAGACAGTTTGTTATAATTTCTGTTCTTTTACATTTGCTGAGGAGTGCTTTACTTCCAATTATGTGGTCAATTTTGGAATAAGTGCGATGCTGGTGCTGAGAAGAATGTATATTCTGTTGATTTGGGGTGGAGAGTTCTATAGATGTCTATTAGGTCCGCTTGGTGCAGAGATGAGTTCAATTCCTGGATATCCTTGTTAACTTTCTGTCTCGTTGATCTGTCTAATGTTGACAGCGGAGTGTTGAAGTCCCCCATTATTATTGTATGGGAGTCTAAGTCTCTTTGTAAGTCTCTAAGGACTTGCTTTATGAATCTGGGTGCTCCTGTATTGGGTGCATATATATTTAGGAGAGTTAGCTCTTCCTGTTGAATTGATCCCTTTACCATTATGTAATGGCCTTCTTTGTCTCTTTTGATCTTTGATGGTTTAAAGTCTGTTTTATCAGAGACTAGGATTGCAACCCCTGCTTTTTTTTGTTCTCCATTTGCTTGGTAGATCTTCCTCCATCCCTTTATTTTGAGCCTATGTATGTCTCTGCATGTGAGATGGGTCTCCTGAATACAGCAGACTGATGGGTCTTGACTCTTTATCCAGTTTGCCAGTCTGTGTCTTTTAATTGGAGCATTTAGTCCATTAACATTTAAGGTTAATATTGTTATGTGTGAACTTGATCCTGCCATTATGATATTAACTGGTTATTTTGCTCGTTAGTTGATGCAGTTTCTTCCTAGCCTCGATGGTCTTTACATTTTGCCAAGTTTTTGCGATGGCTGGTACCGGTTGTTCCTTTCCATGTTTAGGGCTTCCTTCAGGGTCTCTTGTAAGGCAGGCCTGGTGGTGACAAAATCTCTAAGCATTTGCTTATCTGTAAAGGATTTTATTTCTCCTTCACTTATGAAACTTAGTTTGGCTGGATATGAAATTCTGGGTTTAAAATTCTTTTCTTTAAGAACGTTGAATATTGGCCCCCACTCTCTTCTGGCTTGTAGAGTTTCTGCCGAGAGATCTGCTGTTAGTCTGATGGGCTTCCCTTTGTGGGTGACCCGACCTTTCTCTCTGGCTGCCCTTAAGATTTTTTCCTTCATTTCAACTTTGGTGAATCTGGCAATGATGTGTCTTGGAGTTGCTCTTCTGGAGGAGTATCTTTGTGGTGTTCTCTGTATTTCCTGAATTTGAATGTTGGCCTGCCCTACTAGGTTGGGGAAGTTCTCCTGGATGATATCCTGAAGAGTGTTTTCCAACTTGGTTCCATTTTCCCCCTCACTTTCAGGCACCCCAATCAGACGTAGATTTGGTCTTTTTACGTAATCCCATACTTCTTGCAGGCTTTGCTCATTTCTTTTTCTTCTTTTTTCTTTTGGTTTCTCTTCTCGCTTCATTTCATTCATTTGATCTTCAATCGCTGATACTCTTTCTTCCAGTTGATCGAGTCGGTTACTGAAGCTTGTGCATTTGTCACGTATTTCTCGTGTCATGGTTTTCATCTCTGTCATTTCGTTTATGATCTTCTCTGCATTAATGAGTCTAGCTGTCAATTCTTCCACTCTTTTTTCAAGATTTTTAGTTTCTTTGCGCTGGGTACGTAATTCCTCCTTTAGCTCTGATAAGTTTGATGGACTGAAGCCTTCTTCTCTCCTCTCGTCCAAGTCATTCTCTGACCAGCTTTGATCCGTTGCTGGTGATGGGCTGCGCTCCTTTGCAGGGGGAGATGCGCTCTTATTTTTTGAATTTCCAGCTTTTCTGCCCTGCTTCTTCCCCATCTTTGTGGTTTTATCTGTCTCTGGTCTTTGATGGTGGTGACGAACTGATGGGGTTTTGGTATAGGTGTCCTTCCTGTTTGATAGTTTTCCTTCTGACAGTCAGAAGGACTCTCTGTTGGTCTGTTGGAGATTGCTTGAGGTCCACTCCAGACCCTGTTTGCCTGGGTATCAGCAGCAGAGGTTGCCGAAGATAGAATATTGCTGAACAGCGAGTGTACCTGTCTGATTCTTCCTTTGGAAGTGTCCTCTCAGGGGTGTACTCCACCCTGTGAGGTGTGGGTGTCAGACTGCCCTAGTGGGGGATTTCTCCCAGCTAGGCTACTCAGGGGTCAGGGACACACCTGAGCAGGCAGTCTGTCAGTTCTCAGATCTCAACCTCCGCGTTGGGATCCGCGGCTCTCCCCAAAGCTGTCAGACAGAGTCGTTCGCGTCTGCACCGGCTCCCGCTACTTCCCCTGTTGGTCTTCAGCTGTGCGCTGTCCCCAGAGGTGGAGACTACAGAGACAGGCAGGCTTCCTTGAGCTGCTGTGAGCTCCACCCAGTTCCGCTTCCCAGCGGCTTTGTTTACCTACTTAAGCCTCAGCAATGGCGGGCGCCCCTCCCCCAGCCTCGCTGCTGCCTTTCGGATAGATCGCGGCAGACTGCTTGTTAGCAGTGGGGAGGCTTCGTGGCGTGGGACCCTCCCGGCCAGGTGTGGGATATATTCTCCTGGAATGCTGTATGCTTACAGCGCAGTATTGGGGTGGGAGTTACCCGATTTTCCAGGTGTTGTGTGTCTCCGTTCCCCTGGCTAGGAAACGGATCCCCTTCCCCCTTGCGCTTCCAGGTGAGGCGATGCCTCGCCCTGCTTCAGCTCTCGCTGGTCAGGCTGCAGCAGCTGACCAGCACCGATTGTCCGGCACTCCCTAGTGAGATGACCCCAGTACCTCAGTTGAAAATGCAAGAAATCACCGGTCTTCTGTGTCGCTCGCGCTGGGAGTTGGAGACTGGAGTTGTTCCTATTCGGCCATCTTGCTCCGCCCCCCCAATTTACAGTTTTTAAATAATTGTTTTCACAGTGGATAATGGGTTAAAATATTAATTTCATTTACTAGTGAAAACAAAACATCACTAACATTCTAACGGGAAGATTGTAAAGAGACAATTTTCTTCTTGTCAATTACATCAAGCAATGTGTTTCGTATCACAATTTCTTTCTAGGTAAGATAATTATAGTACCAAGAGGGGATAAATGCATTTAAAATCTGTTTAATATACATAGGTGTGTGTATATTGATGTGTGTGTGTATATATATATATATTCAAAAGGATAAACAGACAGAATTTTTGACTTCATTTTATGTTGCCGTTGTCACATTTATTTCTGAAATTTCTGCTGGGTTTTAAAGAAAGAAAACTCCTTAAAACATTTTATTTGGAAATTTGTAGATATGCTTCACTTTTTCATTAGTTCACTTACTCCATCATTGAAGCAAAGTTCTAGGTATTCGAGATACTTAACAAAGCAGATTAAATAATTCATTTTGTGTAAGACTTACGCCCCAGTAGAAACAATGAAAACTGATAATTAGTTGACAGTAAGCTTTATGGAAGAAAAATAAAACTCAAAATTCAGAGAGTTGGAAAAGTTGTTTTCATTTGAATAAGGTAATGAGTCATGTTCACAGAGAAAGGGAGGTTTTAATGAAGGCCTGAATAACATGAGGTATGGGCCCTGCAGCTGGTTATCGGTAAATAACATTGCCGGAAGAAAACAGAAAGCGCAAAGTAGAGGTGTGCTATTTTGGGGAGACAGCAAAAGTCATGTGGAGGAAGCTGAAGAGCAGAGCAATGGGGATGAGACTCAAGAGTAGGCGGAATTGTTTAGCGCTTCATTTCAAAGTTAACATTGTGGAAAGAATACAAAAAAACACAGTGATTTCAAACTATATAAGTCAGGTATTATGGGGCTACACCCACCGACTTGTGAATCCTTGAGAAAACTTTGAGCTGTGCCTCAAAAGTATTTAAACTAAAGAACTGTCTCTGAAATATTTAAAGTATTATGACATTTAGAGCTCATAGCTACATAGCGAAGCAGTAACATTTGAAAGATGCTCCTCCTCTACTCTTCAACTTCTAGAAACAACTGCTAGGTCAGCAGTGCCATAATGTGCCAAGTGTGTGGCTTTTCCACACCAGTGCCACACTGTGAAGGGGATCTCTGCTGGATGGATTAAAATGTCCCACTTCTTGCTAAACAATCTTGGATTTAGTAAAACTTTAGGGCCCTTTCATTTAGCACAGGGAGTTAGAATAAAAAAAATATATATTTTTTTTTCAACAGGATTGGAATGGAGCATGAGATTTGAAACCACATTGTAAAGGAATAGGACACATTAATTACATATAATCATTTGTGTTTGTATTTATGCATGTATATATTTTCTATCTATAAAACCTGCAACTCTGGGAGGCAGAAAACAAGGGAACAAGAACTTTGGCTTCTGTATTTCCATACAGCACAATCCCTGGCATGGAATGAATATTCACTGTGCTGTGCTAAAATGATAAATAAATATCTCATTATAGATGTATATTCAGGCCAATGTTGCCTAAAGGCACACATTTTTAAATGACTATGGGGTTCAGGTTCTTTGAGATAACATTTGTTGTTTACAGCTGCACAATTTAATTATTTTTCAGCCATTCTTTTCCCCTCCCTGCAATTTTTCATTTAGCATGTTAATTTCCTCTTCTACCTTCATACCAGTCTGCAGGGCTAAGAGGGTCAATGCATATGTACCTGTGCTGTTGAAGGTTGGTCCATGGACCAATAGCATCTGCATTGCCTGGGAATTTTTCAGGAATGAAATCTCCACCCCTAATTTTAGATCTAATGGTCACCCCCATCAATCTGAGAACTGCTTGTGTATACTGACTTCTTAGCTGGACTATCATACTCTTTTGCTTTTTTATTATAGCTTTCTCTATTTATGCCCTGCCTTGATCACATGTCTCTCATAAATCTCATTTGATTATTCTTCTCCCCTTTTTATATGGTTACATATACTTCTCAATGTTACCTGCTTCAGCAAGTTATTTTATCTATTTTTAAATCACAGAAATGATAAAGAAGGGGAAAATGCACACAGGTCCTTGTAAAGGGTAATGTTAATAAGTTTGCACAAAATACACCATTACAAGAAGATCCCTTCCTGTGGTGAGTACAGAGAGCTTCAAATAATTTTGGTGATGCTTATTTTCAATGAAGAGTAAAGAAGGTAACTGGATTTAGGAATATGGTATTTCTTTCATGGACAACCCTATGTACATTTTCCAAATATTTTTCTGTTTTGTCCTTGCTCAAAATGAAGAGACATTGGAAAAGATAAGTCAACATAAAAAGTATATGATTTTACAGGGTCCACACAGTTTAAAAGAATGTTAAACAATGCTACTGCGCTCTCAGTCCTCTTACTGCCATGCCTCCCGCCAAATACAATTCATTAGTCTGCAAAGAATCTTATGCAATGAGACCTATTAATATACAAATGGCCCACAGTGCCTTCTTCCACAAAACACACTGGACAAGCATTATGGGTTTTAATAGAGAAAGAAACATTGTGACTATATATCCATGGTCAGAATAGTTCTGAGCCATGTGTCCATGTTTAATCTGACTCTGGTAGTTTGGAATATTCCCTTACATCACTTTCTTTTGTGCTCATGGCTTAATAAGTTTAGGATCATAAACATGAAACTGACAGACATTTGTAAATGGAGATGAACTTATCAGTCTTCTCACTGTAATTATTCATATGCAGTCAGAGTTTAATAACACAAGGTAAGTAATCAAATGATATATTGAAACTATGTACACTTAAATGAATAAAAAGACACCTTAGAGTTTTAAGGGAGAAATTGCATGAGAATTCAGCACCTTGCAGTAGAAAGAAAACTCAATTAGAAATCAAGAGACCCAAGTCTTCTCCAAGGTTTGCTAATATGTTAGTATGGAATAATAATTTCACATATTACATTTTCTTTTCTATTGAAATACTTTATATATACATATTTATTTTTTGTAATACTTTATATATAAGGATACTCGAATATATGGTTCCAATTTTATACTCTTACCTGTAATATCTGATTTTATGGTGTTTTATAATTTTATCACAGGATACATAGTGGTATAATAAGTTACAACTATATTTCAGCAAATATGATAAAACATTTATATAGACACATTGTTAATATGACATTATCATCATCCTTTGAGGCACTACACTTTTATTCAATGTATTCACACCCATGCTACCTTTATGTGGGCCTCCTAATTTTATTTATTATCTTTCTTCCTCTTCTCTACAACCACTCTCCTGGAAAATAATTATCTTAAAGATGCCATTCCTTTAGCCAACAGTGATAAATATATCAGTATTTGTGTATGACAATGAGTAATAACCCATGACAAGTTTATTTGTCTGAAATTTTAGGTTTTAAGAACCAAACATTAAGACATGAAGCTCTGAGGGCGGAGCAAGATGGCCGAATAGGAACAGCTCCAGTCTCCAACTCCCAGCGCGAGCGACACAGAAGACCGGTGATTTCTGCATTTTCAACTGAGGTACTGGGGTCATCTCACTAGGGAGTGCCGGACAATCGATGCTGGTCAGCTGCTGCAGCCTGACCAGTGAGAGCTGAAGCAGGGCGAGGCATCGCCTCACCTGGAAGCGCAAGGGGGAAGGGGATCCGTTTTCCTAGCCAGGGGAACTGAGACACACAACACCTGGAAAATCGGGTAACTCCCACCCCAATACTGTGCTGTAAGCATACAGGCACACCAGGAGAATATATCCCAATCCTGGCCGGGAGGGTCCCACGCCCACGAAGCCTCCCTCACTGCTAACACAGCAGTCTGCCGCGATCTATCCGCAAGGCAGCAGCGAGGCTGGGGGAGGGGCGCCCGCCATTGCTGAGGCTTAAGTAGGTAAACAAAGCCGCTGGGAAGCTCGAATTGGGTGGAGCTCACAGCAGCTCAAGGAAGCCTGCCTGTCTCTGTAGTCTCCACCTCTGGGGACAGCGCACAGCTGAAGACCAACAGGGGAAGTAGCGGGAGCCGGTGCAGACGCGAACGACTCTGACAGCTTTGGGGAGAGCCTTGGATCTCCCAACGCGGAGGTTGAGATCTGAGAACGGACAGACTGCCTGCTCAGGTGTGTCTCTGACCCCTGAGTAGCCTAGCTGGGAGAAATCCCCCACTAGGGGCAGTCTGACACCCCACACCTCACAGGGTGGAGTACACCCCTGAGAGGAAACTTCCAAAGGAAGAATCAGACAGGTACACTCGCTGTTCAGCAATATTCTATCTTCGGCAACCTCTGCTGCTGATACCCAGGCAAACAGGGTCTGGAGTGGACCTCAAGCAATCTCCAACAGACCAACAGACAGTCCTTCTGACTGTCAGAAGGAAAACTATCAAACAGGAAGGACACCTATACCAAAACCCCATCAGTACGTCACCACCATCAAAGACCAGAGACAGATAAAACCACAAAGATGGGGAAGAAGCAGGGCAGAAAAGCTGGAAATTCAAAAAATAAGAGCGCATCTCCCCCTGCGAAGGAGCGCAGCCCATCGCCAGCAACGGATCAAAGCTGGTCAGAGAATGACTTGGACGAGAGGAGAGAAGAAGGCTTCAGTCCATCAAACTTATCAGAGCTAAAGGAGGAATTACGTACCCAGCGCAAAGAAACTAAAAATCTTGAAAAAAGAGTGGAAGAATTGACAGCTAGACTAATTAATGCAGAGAAGATCATAAACGAAATGACAGAGATGAAAACCATGACACAAGAAATACGTGACAAATGCACAAGCTTCAGTAACCGACTCGATCAACTGGAAGAAAGAGTATCAGCGATTGAAGATCAAATGAATGAAATGAAGCGAGAAGAGAAACCAAAAGAAAAAAGAAGAAAAAGAAATGAGCAAAGCCTGCAAGAAGTATGGGATTACGTAAAAAGACCAAATCTACGTCTGATTGGGGTGCCTGAAAGTGAGGGGGAAAATGGAACCAAGTTGGAAAACACTCTTCAGGATATCATCCAGGAGAACTTCCCCAACCTAGTAGGGCAGGCCAACATTCAAATTCAGGAAATACAGAGAACGCCACAAAGATACTCCTCCAGAAGAGCAACTCCAAGACACATCATTGCCAGATTCACCAAAGTTGAAATGAAGGAAAAAATCTTAAGGGCAGCCAGAGAGAAAGGTCGGGTTACCCACAAAGGGAAGCCCATCAGACTAACAGCAGATCTCTCGGCAGAAACTCTACAAGCCAGAAGAGAGTGGGGGCCAATATTCAACGTTCTTAAAGAAAAGAATTTTAAACCCAGAATTTCATATCCAGCCAAACTAAGTTTCATAAGTGAAGGAGAAATAAAATCCTTTACAGATAAGCAAATGCTTAGAGATTTTGTCACCACCAGGCCTGCCTTACAAGAGACCCTGAAGGAAGCCCTAAACATGGAAACGAACAACCGGTACCAGCCATCACAAAAACATGCCAAAATGTAAAGACCATCGAGGCTAGGAAGAAACTGCATCGACTAACGAGCAAAATAACCAGTTAATATCATAATGGCAGGATCAAGTTCACACATAACAATATTAACCTTAAATGTTAATGGACTAAATGCTCCAATTAAAAGACACAGACTGGCAAACTGGATAAAGAGTCAAGACCCATCAGTCTGCTGTATTCAGGAGACCCATCTCACATGCAGAGACATACATAGGCTCAAAATAAAGGGATGGAGGAAGATCTACCAAGCAAATGGAGAACAAAAAAAAGCAGGGGTTGCAATCCTTGTCTCTGATAAAACAGACTTTAAACCATCAAAGATCAAAAGAGACAAAGAAGGCCATTACATAATGGTAAAGGGATCAATTCAACAGGAAGAGCTAACTCTCCTAAATATATATGCACCCAATACAGGAGCACCCAGATTCATAAAGCAAGTCCTTAGAGACTTACAAAGAGACTTAGACTCCCATACAATAATAATGGGAGACTTCAACACTCCGCTGTCAACATTAGACAGATCAACGAGACAGAAAGTTAACAAGGATATCCAGGAATTGAACTCATCTCTGCACCAAGCGGACCTAATAGACATCTATAGAACTCTCCACCCCAAATCAACAGAATATACATTCTTCTCAGCACCACATCGCACTTATTCCAAAATTGACCACATAATTGGAAGTAAAGCACTCCTCAGCAAATGTAAAAGAACAGAAATTATAACAAACTGTCTCTCAGACCACAGTGCAATCAAACTAGAACTCAGGACTAAGAAACTCAATCAAAACCGCTCAACTACATGGAAACTGAACAACCTGCTCCTGAATGACTACTGGGTACATAACGAAATGAAAGCGGAAATAAAGATGTTCTTTGAAACCAATGAGAACAAAGATACAACATACCAGAATCTCTGGGACACATTTAAAGCAGTGTGTAGAGGGAAATTTATAGCACTAAATGCCCACAAGAGAAAGCAGGAAAGATCTAAAATTGACACTCTAACATCACAATTAAAAGAACTAGAGAGGCAAGAGCAAACACATTCAAAAGCTAGCAGAAGGCAAGAAATAACTAAGATCAGAGCAGAACTGAAGGAGATAGAGACACAAAAAACCCTCCAAAAAATCAATGAATCCAGGAGTTGGTTTTTTGAAAAGATCAACAAAATTGACAGACCGCTAGCAAGGCTAATAAAGAAGAAAAGAGAGAGGAATCAAATAGATGCAATAAAAAATGATAAAGGGGATATCACCACTGACCCCACAGAAATACAAACTACCATCAGAGAATACTATAAACTCCTCTACGCAAATCAACTAGAAAATCTAGAAGAAATGGATAAATTCCTGGACACTTACACTCTCCCAAGACTAAACCAGGAAGAAGTTGAATCCCTGAATAGACCAATAGCAGGCTCTGAAATTGAGGCAACAATTAGTAGCCTACCCACCAAAAAAAGTCCAGGACCAGATGGATTCACAGCTGAATTCTACCAGAGGTACAAGGAGGAGCTGGTACCATTCCTTCTGAAACTATTCCAATCAATAGAAAAAGAGGGAATCCTCCCTAACTCATTTTATGAGGCCAACATCATCCTGATACCAAAGCCTGGCAGAGACACATCAAAAAAAGAGAATTTTAGACCAATATCCCTGATGAACATTGATGCAAAAATTCTCAATAAAATACTGGCAAACCGGATTCAGCAGCACATCAAAAAGCTTATCCACCATGATCAAGTGGGCTTCATCCCTGGGATGCAAGGCTGGTTCAACATTCGCAAATCAATAAACGTAATCCAGCATATAAACAGAACCAAAGACAAGAACCACATGATTGTCTCAATAGATGCAGAAAAGGCTTTTGACAAAATTCAACAGCCCTTCATGCTAAAAACGCTCAATAAATTCGGTATTGATGGAACGTACCTCAAAATAATAAGAGCTATTTATGACAAACCCACAGCTAATATCATACTGAATGGGCAAAAACTGGAAACATTCCCTTTGAAAACTGGCACAAGACAGGGATGCCCTCTCTCACCACTCCTATTCAACATAGTGTTGGAAGTTCTGGCTAGGGCAATCAGGCAAGAGAAAGAAATCAAGGGTATCCAGTTAGGAAAAGAAGAAGTCAAATTGTCCCTGTTTGCAGATGACATGATTGTATATTTAGAAAACCCCATCGTCTCAGCCCAAAATCTCCTTAAGCTGATAAGCAACTTCAGCAAAGTCTCAGGATACAAAATTAATGTGCAAAAATCACAAGCATTCTTATACACCAGTAACAGACAAGCAGAGAGCCAAATCAGGAATGAACTTCCATTCACAATTGCTTCAAAGAGAATAAAATATCTAGGAATCCAGCTTACAAGGGATGTAAAGGACCTCTTCAAGGAGAACTACAAACCACTGCTCAGTGAAATCAAAGAGGACACAAACAAATGGAAGAACATACCATGCTCATGGATAGGAAGAATCAATATCGTGAAAATGGCCATACTCCCCAAGATTATTTCTAGATTCAATGCCATCCCCATCAAGCTACCAATGAGTTTCTTCACAGAATTGGAAAAAACTGCTTTAAAGTTCATATGGAACCAAAAAAGGGCCCGCATTGCCAAGACAATCCTAAGTCAAAAGGACAAAGCTGGAGGCGTCACGCTACCTGACTTCAAACTATACTACAAGGCTACAGTAACCAAAACAGCATGGTACTGGTACCAAAACAGAGATATAGATCAATGGAACAGAACAGAGTCCTCAGAAATAATACCACACATCTACAGCAATCTGATCTTTGACAAACCTGAGAGAAACAAGAAATGGGGAAAGGATTCCCTATTTAATAAATGGTGCTGGGAAAATTGGCTAGCCATAAGTAGAAAGCTGAAACTGGATCCTTTCCTTACCCCTTATACGAAGATTAATTCAAGATGGATTAGAGACTTAAATGTTAGACCTAATACCATAAAAACCCTAGAAGAAAATCTAGGTAGTGCCATTCAGGACATAGGCATGGGCAAGGACTTCATGTCTAAAACACCAAAAGCAACGGCAGCAAAAGCCAAAATTGACAAATGGGATCTAATTAAACTAAAGAGCTTTTGCACAGCAAAAGAAACTACCATCAGAGTGAACAGGCAACCTACAGAATGGGAGAAAATTTTTGCAACCTACTCATCTGACAAAGGGCTAATATCCAGAATCTACAAAGAACTCAAACAAATATACGAGAAAAAAACAAACAACCCCATCAAAAAGTGGGCAAAGGATATGAACAGACATTTCTCAAAAGAAGATATTCATACAGCCAACAGACACATGAAAAAATGCTCATCATCACTCGCCATCAGAGAAATGCAAATCAAAACCACAATGAGATACCATCTCACACCAGTTAGAATGGCAATCATTAAGAAGTCAGGAAACAACAGGTGTTGGAGAGGATGTGGAGAAATAAGAACACTTTTACACTGTTGGTGGGATTGTAAACTAGTTCAACCATTATGGAAAACAGTATGGCAATTCCTCAAGGATCTAGAACTAGATGTACCATATGACCCAGCCATCCCACTACTGGGTATATACCCAAAGGATTATAAATTATTCTACTACAGAGACACATGTACACGTATGTTTATTGCGGCACTATTCACAATAGCAAAGACTTGGAATCAACCCAAATGTCCATCTGTGACAGACTGGATTAAGAAAATGTGGCACATATACACCATGGAATACTATGCAGCCATAAAAAAGGATGAGTTTGCGTCCTTTGTAGGGACATGGATGCAGCTGGAAACCATCATTCTTAGCAAACTATCACAAGAACAGAAAACCAAACATCGCATGTTCTCACTCATAGGTGGGAACTGAACAATGAGATCACTTGGACTCGGGAAGGGGAACATCACGCACGGGGCCTATCATGGGGAGGGGGGAGGGGGGAGGAGGGAGGGCTTGCATTGGGGAGTTATACAAGATATAAATGATGAATTGATGGGTGCTGACGAGTTGACGGGTGCAGCACACCAACATGGCATAAGTATACATATGTAACAAACCTGCACGTTATGCACATGTACCCTAGAACTTAAAGTATAATAAAAAAAATAAAAATAAATAAATAAATAAATAAATAAAAATAAAAAAAAGAAAAAAAAAAAAGACATGAAGCTCTGATAGTATTACCCCATTACTCTTAATAACATCTAATCTAGTAGACAGACTAATGTGATTTTCATTGCTTTTAATTTGAAGTCCATCTGATTACATGCATCAATAAAAAGACCTGGTATCAGAGTCTGCACAAGGCATGGGAGAAACAGAATCTCCGTAACAAAATCCCATGAAAAGCTTATCAGTTACTAACACCAAGTAAACTGCTAAGTAACATGCAGTCAGAAAATCAGTATCTATTCATGTAGACCTTTTTCTCCTGCAACAGAAAGATAACATTAACATCCCGACATATTAAAACACTTTGATTGTATTGCTTTTGGTAAGGAACTGCGTAATTAAAACATTTCAATCTCTGAAGATTTGCAGCATCATGTGGCTTGAAGCCATATGAAGTCAAAATATTTGTTTGGAAGTAAGTAGCACAGACCTTTGGAAATTGTTTCTTTCACTTGCTCTTCATTTCAGTCCTGTTTCTCCCTCTGTGTCCTTTGATTCCATGCCAGAGTATTTTTTGGAAACTTTAGGAACTTTTGGAAACCCTAGGAAGGCCCTTATTAAAATAGAATATACTGTTTTAGAAGATGAACCCCATTGAGTTATCATTCCCATGGTCACTTTATCATGAAGTTTGGTTATTAGCTTAGGAAGTATCATTTCAAGGTCTTAAGCCCATGGATTCCAGCACTGTGTGACTGCATAATGACTTCGTCAAGGGCAAACACATCCCTTATAGATCCTGGAAATTCTATTTCCCTGTTAGCCTTTCTTATAACCTGCAGTACTAAGTGTAGTCCTACTGGGTTTTGTTTTGTTTTGTTTTGTTTTGTTTTTTTGTATTCTAAATGTTTATTTTTATTTATTTATTTTTTTTTTTATACTTTAAGTTCTAGGGTACATGTGCATAACGTGCAGGTTTGTTACATATGTATACTTGTACCATGTTGGTGTGCTGCACCCATCAACTCGTCAGCACCCATCAACTCATCATTTACATCAGGTATAACTCCCAATGCAATCCCTCCCCCCTCCCCCTTCTCCGTGATAGGCCCCGGTGTGTGATGTTCCCCTTCCCAAGTCCAAGTGATCTCATTGGGAGTTATACCTGATGTATACCCCAAATCAACAGAATATACATTCTTCTCAGCACCACATTGCACGTATTCCAAAACTGATCACATAGTTGGAAGTAAAGCACTCCTCAGCAAATGTACAAGAACAGAAATTATAACAAACTGTCTCTCAGATCACAGTGCAAACTAGAACTCAGGACTAAGAAACTCAATCAAAACCACTCAACTACATGGAAACTGAACGACTTGCTCCTGAATGACTACTGGGTACATAACGAAATGAATGCAGAAATAAAGATGTTCTTTGAAACCAATGAGAAGAAAGACACAACATACCACAATCTCTGGGACACATCTAAAGAAATGTGTAGAAAGAAATTTATAGCACTAAATGCCCACAAGAGAAAGCAGGAAAAACCTAAAATTGATAACCTAACATCACTATTAAAATAACTAGAGAAACAAGAGCAAACACATTCAAAAGCTAGCAGAAGGCAAGAAATAGCTAAGATCAGAGCAAAACTGAAGGAGACAGAGACACAAAAATTCCCCCCAAAATCAATGAATCCAGGAGCTGTTTTTTTTTAAAAGATCAACAAAATTGATAGACCATTAGCAAGACTAATAAAGAAGAAAAAAGAGAAGAATCAAATGATAAAGGGGGTATCACCACTGACCCTACAGAAACACAAACTACCATCAGAGAATACTATGAACACCTCTACGCAAATCAACTAGAAAACCTAGAAGAAATGGATAATTTCCTGGACACTTACACTCTCTCAAGACTAAGCCAGGAGGAAGTTGAATACCTGAATAGACCAATAGTAGGCTCTGATATTGAGGTAATAGTTAATAGCCTACCAACCAAAACAAGTCCAGGACCAGATGGACTCACAGCTGAATTCTACCAGAGGTACGAGGAGCAGCTGGTACCATTCCTTCTGAAACTATTCCAAACAATAGAAAAAGAGGGAATCCTCCCTAACTCATTTTATGAGGCCAACATCATCCTGATACCAAAGCCTGGCAGAGACACAACAAAGAGAATTTTAGACCAATATCCCTGATTAACATCAATGCAAAAATCCTCAATAAAATACGGGCAAACAGAATCCAACAGCACAACAAAAAGCTTATCCACCATGATCAAGTGGTCTTCATCCCTGTGATGCAAGGATGGTTCAACATACACAAATCAGTAAACGTAATCCATCATATAAACAGAACCAAAGAGAAAAACCACATGATTATCTCAATAGAGGCAGAAAAGGCCTTTGACAAAATTCAACAGCCCTTCATGCTAAAACTCTCAATAAATTCGGTATCAATGGAATGTATCTCAAAATAATAAGAGCTATTTAGGACAAACCTACAGCCAATATCATATTCATTGGCAAAAAACTGGAAGCATTCCCTTTGAAAACTGGCACAAGACAGGGATGCCCTCTCTTACCACTCCTATTCAACACAGTGTTGGAAGTTCTGGCTAGGGCAATCAGGCAAGAGAAAGAAATAAAGTGTATTCAGTTATGAAAAGAAGAAATCAAATTGTCCCTGTTTGCAGATGACATGATTGCATATTTAGAAAACCCCATTTTCCCAGCCTCAAATTCCCTTAAGCTGATAAGCAACTTCAGCAAAGTCTCAGGATGCAAAATCAATGTACAAAATCACGAGCATTCTTATACACCAGTAACAGATAAACAGAGAGCCAAATCATGAATGAACTCCCATTCACAATAGCTTCAAAGAGAATAAAATACCTAGGAATCCAACTTACAGGGGATGTAAAGAACCTCTTCAAGGAGAACTACAAACCACTGCTCAGTGAAACAGAAGAGGACACAAACAAATGGAAGAACATACCATGCTCATGGATAGGACGAATCAATATTGTGAAAATGGCCATACTGCCCAGGGTAATTTTTAGATTCATTGCCATCCCCATCAAGCTACCAATGACCTTCTTCACAGAATTGGAAAAATCTGCTTTAAAGTTCATGTGGAAGCAAAAAAGACCGCGCATTGCCAAGACAATCCAAAGTCAAAAGAACAAAGCTGGAAACATTACATTACCTGACTTCAAACTGTACTACAAGGCTACAGTAACCAAAACAGCATGGTACTGATACAAAAACAGAGATATAGACCAATGGAACAGAACAGAGCCCTTGGAAATAATACCACACATCAACAGCCATCTGATCTTTGACAAAACTGACAAAAATAAGAAATGGGGAAAGGATTCCCCATTGAATAAATGGTGCTTGGAAAACTGGCTAACCGTAAGTAGAAAGCTGAAACTGGATCCTTTCCTTACTCCTTACACGAAAATTAATTCAAGATGGATTAGAGACTTAAATGTTACACCTAATACCATAAAAACCCAGAAGAAAACCTAGGTAATACCATTCGGGACGTAGGTATGGGCAAGGACTTCATGTCTAAAACACCAAAAGCAATGGCAACAAAAGGCAAAATTGACAAATGGTATCTAATTAAACTAAAGAGCTTCTGCACAGCAAAAGAAACTGCCATCAGAGTGAACAGGCAACCTACAGAATGGGAGAAGATTTTTGCAATCTACTCATCTGACAAAGGGCTAATATCCAGAACCTATAAAGAATTCATTTAAATTTATAAGAAACCCCATCAACCCCATCAAAAAGTGGGCAAAGGATATGAACAGACACTTCTCAAAAGAAGACATTCATACAGCCAACAGGCACATGAAAAAATGCTCATCATCACTCGCCATCAGAGAAATGCGAATCAAAACCACAATGAAATACCATCTCACACCAGTTAGAATGGCAATCATTAAAAAATCAGGAAACAACAGGTGCTGGAGACGCTGTGGAGAAATAAGAACACTTTTACACTGTTGGTGGGTCTGTAAACTACTTCAACCATTGTGGAAAACAGTGTGGCAATTCCTCAAGGATCTAGAACTAGAAATACCATTTGACCCAGTCATCCCATTACTGGGGATATGCCCAAAGGATATAAGTCATGCTGCTATAAAGACACATGCACACATATTCTTATTGCGGCACTATTCACAATAGCAAAGACTTGGAATCAACCCAAATGTCCATCAGTGACAGACTGGATTAAGAAAATGTGGCACATATACACCATGGAATACTATGCAGCCATAAAAAAGGATGAGTTTGCATCCTTTGTAGGGACATGGATGCAGCTGGAAACCATCATTCTCAGCAAACTATCACAAGAACAGAAAACCTACCACCACATGTTCTCACTCATAGGTGGGAATTGAACAATGAGATCACGTGGACACAGGAAAGGGATCATCACACACCAGGTCCTATTGTGGGGAGGGGGTAGGGGAAGGGATAGCATTAGGAGATATACCTAATGTAAATGATGAGTTAATGGGTACAGCACACCAACATGGCACATGTATATATATGTAACAAACCTGCACGTTGTGCACATGTACCCTAGAACTTAAAATATAATAATAATAAATAATAATAAAAGATACAGACCAGTATCTTACTGTGACCATGTGCTTTCATTTCTTGTGTGTAACTACCAGAAGTTATATCTTTTGTTAAGTACATACATTTAACTTTATATTATGAAATGATTCTCTGTATCCCCTCTTTAATCTCAAGTCTACCTTATCTAATATTACTATAGCTACTCTTTTGGTTAGAGTTTGGATGACATATATTTTCTCATGTTTTTATTTTTCACCTACCTATATTTAATTGGGCTTTTTATATGCAACATGCACTTTAATCCCTTTTTTTAATTGAATCTCTACATATGTCATCAATTTCACAGTACGCTTTTCTATTTTTGCTTTAAAAGTCATTTTGCTTTTGAGCATGCTAAATGATAAAATCATGCATTTATATTTATTTTTGTAGCTACCATTTTCAGGACTCTGCTTTCCATTTTGTTGATCCAGATTTCTGTTCTACTTAATTTTCCTGCTGCCTCATGGACTTCTTTACATATTGTAGTTTAGGCCTACTATTGACGAGTTCTTTCAGTTTTGTAGGTCTCAAACAATCTTTATTATTCCTCATTTTTGAAAAATAAAGTATTTTTTTCTTTAAAGAATTTTAGGTTGACATTTGAATACTTTCTTTAAAGATATTGCTGTACTGTTTTCTGCCTGTTTTTTGAATTGTGTCCAAAAATAAACTTTCTTTCTCCGTCCTTAATTTGCATTTTTCTGCATGTTGTATTTGTCTCTTCTCTAGATTATAATGCACTATGGAGAAGTATCTTCATATTTCATGTGCTTTGGCTTAATTGGCATTCTTGGATCTGTAGATTCAAAGCCTTCATCAAATTTGAAGAAAGGATGACTGGTTTTCTTTAAATATTATTCTGTCCCCTTTTCTCCTTGGACTTTAATTACATATTTACCAGCTACAAGTTTTTCATTGGCTCCAGAAGTTGTGTTTACTATTTTTTTCCAGTCTTTTTCCTTTTTGTGTTTTATTTTGGATATTTTCTATTGCTATGTATTCAAGTTACCAAAACTTTTCTTCTGTAATATCTAATGTGCTGTTCATCACAATCAGTACTTTTTAAAACTTCAGGTAATTTAGATTTTAACTCTAGAATTGTTCAGATCTGGCTGAGCATGGTGGCTCACCCCTGTAATCGCAGCACTTTGGGAGGCTGAGATGGACAGATCACAAGGTCAGATGGAGACCATCCTGGCTAACACAGTGAAAGGCCTGTCTCTACTAAAAATACAAAAAGCCGGGAGTGGTGGTGGGAGCCTGTAGTCCCAGCTACTCGGGAGCCTAAGGCAGGAGAATGGCGTGAACCCAAGAGGTGGAGCTTGCAGTGGGCCAGGATCGCACCACTGTACTCCAGCCTGGCAACAGAGTGAGACTCTTGTCTCAAAATAAAGAAAGAAAGAATTGTTCAGATCCCAAAAAGTATCTGAGAAACCTGCCCCCCCAAAAAAACAGTCTCATTGTATAAACATAGTAGGCAAAGAGTCAAAAAATCAGCTTAAAAGTAGCTTAGAGATAAGAGGCAGCACAAATCTCTACAGTTGTCCTGTTGCCATCCAGGAGTGCCTCATATATAAGTCTTAAGAAACTCATGTCCTCGCCACACTGAACTTGTTCAAGTCATTTGTTGTCGCTGTTGTTGTTTTTATGATTCTGGGTTTTTCTCATTTCGACTCATACTTTGTGACTGGATGTCAGGCATTTTGAACTTTATCTTATTGGCTTCTGGACATTTTTTGCATTTCTACACATAATTTTGAGCTATATTCTATGATATAGTTAATTGCTGGGTAACAGTTTGATCTTCTTTGTCTTGCTGCTAAAATTTGTTAGGTGGAACCAGAGCAGCATGTTGCCTAAAACTAATTTTTCACTCAATACTAAGGCAGAATCCATATGACTACTTTATCCAATGCTTCTTGAATTATGAGATATTTTATTGTGGCTAATAAAAACAGAATTATTCATAACTTTATGTCAGCACTAGATTTTTTTCCAATTCTTTTAGATGGTTATTTCCTCTCCTTTAGTTTCTTCACAACTGCACCTGTAAGTCTTTGCCTTAAGACTTGTGGTGACTCTGTACATTTCTCCAGAATTCTACATGTAGCTCTCTCCTCTCTGTTACTCTGCCCTGCTTACTCTTGTCACCTTGGCCTTCCTGGGCTCTCAGCTTTATCTCTTCATCTTATGGCGACCACCAGGCTCCACCTGGGTGCCTCATCATGTGTCATGGTCTAAGAACTTCTCAGGTGCTAAGTTAGGTAATCATAAGGCTCACTTCATTTGTTTCCCACCTTGCAGGGATCACTGTCATCCATATTTTGATGTCCACTACCTTGAAAACCATTGTCTTGTGTATTTTCTATAATGTTTGATTTCATAAAGGTGGGTATTTTTTAATCTCTGTTGCTCCATGGTAGTCTAAAGAAGAAATCCCTTTACAATGGATTTTATTTCAAAAAAAAAAGTCCTCCTCTATAAAGTATTTTCTTCGTATATTAATCTTTTTTCCTAACACATGTACAAATTAGTATTTTCTTCAGAGGGGGTAATTGTTTATTTTGTATTTTTACAGACTGACATGATTTTGTCATTGCCATAGTCACCGTATTGCTAATTTAGAATCTAGTTTCTAGAATCCTCTTCCTTTCATCTTCTCTACTTGCCTGTGGTTAAAGACTACACACAGTACGAAAAATTCCTTTTATTGTCTCAAAACAAATATTCAGTCATTTTTGATATCCTACTTTTATTTCAGGTGAAGCAGTCTCTCTATATTGAGGAAGAGTCAATAAAGATGACTTTTGAATGATGAACTGAAATGTGTTACCCAGTGACACTCAGAAACTGGTTTCAGTTTCACCCTTTAGAGTTACAAAGCACCTATGATACAGAAATTACCCCAAAGTGTTCTTCGAAAGGCCACAGCTCTTCATCCTAAATATTCAAGCAAACAGGTGGTGACAATCTGTCAATATAGTAGGAATTATAGTGTTATGTAGTGGAGCAAATTCTCAGATTCAGTAGAAATTTCATCTGGATAAACTTTAAGAGTTTTTCAAATACTGAGACTCTATGGTACTTATTTTCTGAGACATGCATAGAGTATAGGAGCCTTAGTCCTTTTATGTGCCAACCATACAAAGAAAAAATATCAAAATAAAAAAATTTCACATTTTGACATTTTTATCCTAAAAGTTAATAGTGGTATAGTAGAGGTATGTACATACATGTGTGTTTGTGAGTGTATATTTATACACACATGCACATATAACGTGTATTAATATATACACATGCATAAATGTATGCATGTATATTAATCTGAATTAAATAGCATTCGAACAAAATATTCTACATCTATTCTATGAAGAAAGTCATCAAATTTAATACTTGCTATTTTGTATATCCTTGACAATGGCGTTCTCAGGTAAGCTTTGTTTTTAAGCATATTTTTCAACATAGGCCTGACTAAATCCTGACGGGTGAGTAGATGATGGTCAAAGGAGACTGAGAAGAAAGTTATGTACTTAGAGGTAGTATAATAGCATGAACAAAAACATGAAAAAGCAAGAGGGTTTGAGAAACCATAGCCATTTTGTATTAATTGAATGATGAAGTGGGAAATGATTTTATGTTAGCATTATACTTCTAGAACAATATTTTCAGCTTGTTCTGAACAATATGTTTACTCCTTGAAAGGAATAAACAAATATGTAGTAATGTCAACTCTGAGATGTTCTTAGGAGGCTGGAGACTGGTCTATCCAAATGAGAGTAATATTCTCTAGAAATGAAAGAGAGAACAGCAAAGGTAAAATGTGAAAGGAACTGGAAAAATGACCTGAAGGAAAATGGCAGAGCTTTATCATGCAGATGAACATAAGAGAGAAAATATAAATTTATCTTATTAGATTTGATCCACCTATTTTTTTTATTTTTTTCACTCAAGTTTCAGTGAACCTAAGTGAATAAAGGTTTACAAATAACTTATTCCTCTGAGAAATGTCAGTGTATTCTGTAATAAAAGGGGACCACAGTCTAAATCAAAAGGTGCTTTATTATAGTGACCTCCATGTACTTTCATCTTCAAGTTTCTGCAATGCCGTATTTTTATTGTATTTGAGTGTTAAAATGGAACTCATTCTGTCTCAGTTCAGCTGAGACTACAAAAAGAGGAGAATGGGTACTTAGAACCCCTACATCCTAAAGCAAGCTGCTGCTAGACAACATATGTATTGCAAAGTGAGGCTATAAAACCTGCTTCTACTAGCATTAGCGGTCGTTCACCCCACCTGTAAAATGGTGGGGTGTGAAGAGTCCATAGAGAGTCCCTTTGGATAGCAAAATTGGAATTCTATGCATTTTCAAGCACTCTAACTTGCCATCCTCTCCATGGGGGAAGTGAGGAGGGCCTTTCCCACTCAAAACAAAGAAGCAAGCAAACAAACAACTACAATAAAACAGGACATCTGTTCACCCTTTGGCGTTCTAATAGTGTTTACCTCTTACCACAAACTGTCTAAAGATGAAAATCATTCTGGAGCTGCACCTAAATAGCACTATAGAGAAAGAAGATTGAACTGAATTTCCTACTACACTTAAGTAAAGGTGAAGAAAGCACATACTACTCCAAGGATCAGCATTATTAGTGGGAGAGAGTCAGCCTGGACTTTCTAATAGAGACCCTGCCAAAGAAAAGATGACCAGGAAAAAAGGAACAAACATTGAGAGAGCATGAGGGTGTGGGGTGGGAAGAGATGATAACTGCAGGAAGACTAGGGGCTGGCTAAGGGAGGGGAGTCTTAAATGCTTACCCAGAGAAGAAGAGAACAAGCATGAGAATAATCTCTGAAAACAAATAAATAAAACCAAAAGACAAAATAGAAACTCTGGAGAGAAAGAAACAACAATTATGTGCTTCCACTTTCTGCACAATAAATAATTGCCAGATTATAAAGGCAGGCACATAACATGCTCTTCTCCTAGGAAGAGGATAACTAGGTGATAGGATAACACAGACCACACCCATCCCACACTACAGCATTCTAATACTGAGGATGTCCAAGGTAGGTGGCGGGTGTGGTGGTTAAAACTGTTAAAAATTAATTGAAGCACAGAGAACTGCTTTTTTAAAAAAAAATTACAATGGACATACATATTAACGTATGAAGTAAGAATGTGCTTGGGACAGCAAGGGACAGAAATAGGAGATGTGCTTGCAGATGCATTCAATGTCAGAAAAAGATCAAATCCAGACAGGTCTATAAAGGGACACAGGCAAAAATAACATTGATTTACAGAGATAAAATAGCTAGGGATAAACCTAACTAGAAATGTGCAATACCTATGTGAAGAAAACTTTAAAATCATTTTAAAGGCCTCAAAGGAAGGCTTGAACCATGTTCTTGAAGAGGAAGGATAAATAATGAAAGAATGTCAACTCTAAGTTGTTAAATTTAGCATGATGCAAATAATAATACCAATAGTTTTTCTCACATCCTTTGAGGGAGAAAAAGGACTTGATAAAACAGTTTACTTAAAAAATCATACCAAGAGATGCAAACACCCAAGAAATTTTGAACAAGGAAAAGCAATGGCTAGCCATAATAGATATTAAAACATATTTCCCAATAACTAAGTAGGATTGACATAAATTTTATTGACATGAAATAATATTGTCTGTCTCTAGAAAGATTAATAAGGAGAATAAGAAGTCCAAAAATAAGCCCAAATATATATAAGGATTGAATATATTTTATAGGGTTGTCTCAAGTCCTGTGGATAATTAACTGAATCATTAGGTCAGTGGTATTAGGAACACTGGGGGTTATTTGGAAAAATTTGAAGGTGGTGCCCTTCTTCTTTGTACATAATATCACAATGAATTCCAAGTGCATCACATATTCGAACATTAAAAAAATGAAAATCATAAAAATACATGAGAAAAACAGAGAATTACTTTATGTCTTTCCAGCTGCTGAGGCCTTTCTATGATTCAAAATATAGAGGCTATGAAAGGTTATTTTTTAAAGAATAAAGTCAACAGCATTAAAAATATCACATATATGAAGAAATACCATAACCTAAGCCCAAGAACAAATTAAAAGCTGAGAAAACATTTGCAATGTATATTGCAAAGGATTAAGAACTGCCAGAAATAACTAAGAAAAATACTAACAAATCAATAGAAAAATGAACACAGGGTATGAATAGGTAATTCAAATAAATAGAAATGTAAATACCTCTTAAATATTACAGCATGCTCAATCTCAATTTACTAAGAAAATACAAGTAATATAATGATAATTATTTTTCATCAATCCACATGACCAAAATAGGTAAGTCCAGTAACACCATGTTATTGAGGTTGTATAGCAATATTGCCATTGGGAATATAAATTTATAAAATTATCAAAAAGGAAAATTTGACTAACTCTTTTAGATGTATAAATTCAAAGAGTCTTTTAATCCAGTAATTCTAATTCCTCTATTTGGCTCTAGACAAATATTTTCACATATATGACATTATATAATTAAACCTGCCCAACAATGGAAGAGTTTTATTACACATTCATGTTTTCTAATCAATAGAAATGAAACAACCTTGACTTTATTTCACTATGAATAGTATGTCCTCAAAAACTAGCTGTCCAAGAGAGCAGCAGTTCCAGAGAAGCCAAATACTTTGAACATGTAGCTATCTCTGACCTCCAGGATAATCAGCCGTTTGTAGGCAAACCATGTCTCATTGTATCTTTTTAGCATTTGGCAGAAGACCTTTTCAAATAGGTGTCCAACAATTGTTTGCTGATGAATAATAGGTGAAAGAACAAAGTGCATTAGCAATAAAGCTATTTTTGCCTCTCTATCTTTTCTAGCTGTATTTAGATTGAAAGCTATGTATTATTGGGAATTGTCTACTCCCACTGGAATACGAGTTCCTCAATGGGAGAGAGCCTCACAGAATTATCATCATTGTGCTTCAAGCACATAGAACATTGTCTTATACAAAGCAGACAACAAATATGGTTTAAGAGAGTGGAATAAATGAAGCAAACATCGTTTCATAGTCCATTTGGCACTGCCTTATATTTTCCTTGATATACCTGCCTCTTAATTTCTGTTGAACTCCTGGTTACCATCTGCACTTTGGATAGACATTTTCTAATATCTGACTATTCCCATTTGGGCCAGTTTTACACTGGTTCTTTTATTTAGAATATCCAATTATTTTTAGAAATTTTAAAACTTAACAAAATATTTTGTCTCCATAAATAATATTTAATTGAGGATTCTTCCTGAAAACATGCAAATGTAAATTTATTTTGCTTTTTAATTTATCTTGGACATTAACAAAGCCAAGTGCATGTAGAGTAGTTTTAGTGACTACACAGGATTTATAAAAGCCATGGCTACTTGGGTGATGGTAGTAAAGTCACAAAGATAAAAATATTACTTTTGCAGATTAGAATAATTCAGGACATGAAAATTTCCCAGTCATAAAAATACATAAAAAATGAAAAGATGTTCTCTAGAACAATAATAACTCTCTCTACTCATGCCCTTCTATTCCGTATTTCAAGTGTTGTGTCTCTTTCTTCTGATCTTTCATTTATGGCTGAGTTACCTGATCTCTTAGTAAATTATTTAAAGACCCCACCAAATAGAACATGGGTTCTGTTAACAATAAAGATGTAGAGGCAGCCGGGATCAACACAAGGTCAAGCCTTTTCTGCCGGAGTTATGTTGGTCTCATATCTAGACAGTGTTATTGTCTCAAAGCCATTTTAGCAATGATTTGCTGGCCTTGTGGAGACCTTGTTAGGAGTACTGTGTTTTAATGGCTACATTAAATTTGATTGTCCCATTATTTAAGGATCTGTCGTATTTTGTCTCTCAAAAAATGACAGCTATTGGTGATTAAAGATGAGTCCAACTCCATCCCTTCAAGTCTTTTATTGAAGGGTGGCTACTAAATAAATAATAATTAATATTTAATAAAATAAACTGAATGATGAAAGCACCTTTGAGCATGCTCTTCTTCATTCACTGTCCAACTACAATTTGTCACCTTCTAGTCAGAAAACCTCTGCCTTGTTCTGATCCACTCCCTTTGGAGTTGTAAACCACTGTTTCTTACTTTCGTAGCACCACGAGAATAACTATCAGAACAAATTACAATGTGTTATCATCATTGCTTAATTTGTAATATTCTATATGAAAAGTTTTTAAAGATAAGGATAGTATCTTTTACTTTTGTGTCTTTGAATCTACCACAGAATGTGGCAAATAAAAGCTAAAAACACAATTGTGAAAGGAATAAGCACATGAAAAGGATCTTTCAATTAAACCCAGAAGTGTGAACAAAAATATATAAAAACTGATGAATGCAAGGAATTATAATGAAAGTTGCAAGCTACTGTTAATAGTTAATTTAACGCTAAGCATGTTTTTATTGTTAAAACCACATTTTAATATCAATTTATTATTTACCTAATAGTTGTAGCTAAAATTATACTTTTATTTTAAAGAAGCTAACTTCCTTAGGTTTATGCTGTAAAATCCCTTTAGCAGCCTGGAGTCTCTTATGTGTGGGTGCGTGCTGTCAATGACCTGATAGCAATGGGTTCATGATTACACCCCAGCACCAGGTACAGTAGATGCAGTATTATCAATGAAGAAAAGCTAACTTCAATTAAGAACCTGTGTGTTTCTAACAACAGTTATGCTATCATTGATTCAATATACCTTATTAGTGCATTTAACTTATAGGAATCCATACTTCTATAATTTAAAGAAAACAAAAAACAACTTCTCATTTTTACTGATGTATAGCATGTAGAGTGGTGTACAAACCATAAGCTTTCATGTCTATATGCCATCGAAAATATACACTTGTAAATGAGTAGGAAATTATCACCATCCCAGAAACTTCCCTTGTGACCCTCATCAATCTTGACTTCTTTCTCCTCCCCAAAACACTCCTATCCTGATATCTGACACATAGGATTCATATTTCCTTTATGTGAAAAGTGTGTATGTGGGAGTATATTTATGTCATATTTTATGTCTTTATTTGTAGATAAAAGGTATGAAATTGCACCTTATGTATTATTTCATCTTTTATTATTGTGTATGAGATGCATCCATATTGTTCCATGTTATATGTGGGAGTAGTTTATTATCATGGCTGTAAAATATCTTAGTAATTGAATATTGCACAATGTATGTGCATAATTATTTTGTTTATGAACATTTCATTCGTTTCCCATTTGGGCCTGTTATAAAAGCACTGTCATATACATTCTTATCCATATTTTTTGACACATATATACATATACATATATTTCTGTTTGCTCTATATCAAGGAGAGAGAGTGTGTGTATATGTGTGTGTGTAAAAATGCATGTTTATCCATGCTAGAAAATGAATTGAAATTAAGAAGTAAATTAAGTAATGAAACATGAAGTAATCTTTCATATTGGTAAAACCTGAGGAAGAAATATATAAGCAATTCTAAGATTTACCATTCATTGATTAATAACTGAAAATCTGGCTAGATGACCTCGTGGTAATTCTGTCATTGGTATCAGGAAGAAATACAGAAATGAATAAGAAATAAATATTAATTTTAAAAGTGTAGAGAAACATAAAAGTATCTACGGAAGACTGTTTTACTGATTCAGTGCTGGATTTATAATTTACCCCAAGATGAGAAATGGCTCTACTGTAGTCATTATGAAGGTTAAGCTTTCCACAAAAATTTTTAATTTACCCCCACAAAAAACCCAGCCTGTTACTGTGCAAACTTTACAGGTAAGAAAACTAAGTCTCAGTGAATGTAGGTAGAAAACTTAAATCAAAATTTATTAAGTCATAACTCACTGAAGCAAAAACTAACAACTACATCTACTCTGGGAAGGTGGGGGGCAAACTAGTGTCAGGATAAGAAAAAAATCTGAACTGTAATTGATGTATTGCCGGAGGCTTAATGTGGGAAAGCCTGAGAGTTAAATAAAACAATGTATTCAATTAAATGTTCTTATGTGTGTGTGTGTGTGTGTGTATGTGTGTGTGTGTGTGTGTGTGTGTATAGAGAGAGTATATAAGTTTGCTTACATACATGTGAGTAAAATGAATGACAGCAATGATACAAGCGATGGGAGGGAGAAAATAGGATTATTTTGTCATTTGAAAGTACACACTGTCCATTGGTCAGTATAGTGTTATGTGAAAGGGGGCTTGGATTAGTTGTGAATGTATGTTGCAAACTATAGCAAACCCCTCAAAATGTTTTTAAAATGATACTTTGTATGCTAAGGAATGAGAGAAAAATACAATTATGCAAACCACATAATTAAAATCACAAAAGTTTAAAAAACAGAAGACAAAATAGGAATAGAAACAAAGAACAAGGGCAAGAACAGAAAACAATAACAAATATGGTAGATATTAATTCAAGTATATGAGTAATCACTTTGAATGTCAACGGTCTAGATGTTCCAAGGGAAAAACAAAAATTGTCAGAATAGAAAAAGACCAAACTACATATTGTCTGTAAAAAACCCACTTAAAATATAAAGACATATGTAGATTAAAAACAAATGGATGAGGAAAGATATACCTTGCTAATACTAATTTTGGAAAATCAGCATAGGTATATTAATTTCAGACCAAGCAGGCTTCCAAGCAAATATAAAAATTAAAATAGGTAAAAAGTCATATTATATGATGATAAAGGGGTGGATTCTCAAAGAAGAAATGGCCACCCTTAATATGTATGTGTCAAAGCATCAGAATATGCGAAGCAAAACCATTAGAACTGTGAAAATTGGATAAATCTAATATTATAGTTGGAGACATCAACAAACCCTCTATCAGAAACAGACAGATCCAGCAGACAGAACATCAGTAAGGACACAGGCGAACTCAGTGAAACTATCAATCAACTGAATATAATTGACACCTATAGACAATTTCATCCAATAGCAGCAGAATATAAACTCTTCCCAAGCTAACATGGAAGGAACATTTATCAAGATAGGCCACATTCTGGTCCATAAAACATACTTTAACATATTTAAAAGAATAGAAATCATAAAATGTCTTCTTTCAGACCACATGGAGTTAAAGTAGGAATCAATAATAGCAAGATAACTGAAAAATTTTGACACCCATAGAAATTAAACAATACACTTCTAAATAAAATATGAGTTGAAGAAATCTCAATAAAAATAATAAAACACTTTTGACTAAATAAAAACAGAAACACAATTTATCAAAATTATCCTGATTTCATTACTACACATTGTATACATGTATCAAAATATCACACACACCCCCAAAATATGTGCAACTATTATAAATCAATACAAATATAGGAATCAGCAAAAGCAGTGCTTAAAGGAAATTTATAGCATTGAATTCATATATTAGAAAAAAAGAAGTATCTAAAGTCAGTCATTTAAGCTTCCCCCTTAGGAAACTAGGAAAAGTAAAGTGGATTAAATCCAATGTGTAACAGAGAGAAGCAATAACTATTAGAACAGTAACCAATAAAATTGAAAATAGGAAATCCACAGAAGAGAAAACCCATAAAATCACAAACTTGTTCTTTTAGAAGATTGAAAAAATGAAAAAATAAAATGATAAGTTTTTGGCCAGGCTAAGTAAAATAGAGAAAAAACAAAAATTACTAATGTCAGAAATGAAAGAAGGAACATCATTAAAGATCTTATGGACATTTAAAGGATAAAAAAGAATAATATGAACAACTTTAGGTTCATACTATTCTTTTTTTTTTTTTTTTTTTTTTAGATGGTGGCTCACTCTGTTGCCTAGGCTAGAGTGCAGTGATGTGATTTCGGCTCACTGCAGTCTCTGCCTCCCAGGTTCAAGCGATTTTCTCACCTCAGTCTCCTGAGTAACTGGGATTACAGGCATGTGCTACCACGCTTGGCTAATTATTTTGTATATTTTAGAGATCGGGTTTCACCATGCTGGCCAGGCTGTTCTTGAACTCCCGACCTCAAGCAGTCCACCTGCCTCATTCTCCCAAAGTGCTGGGATTACAGGGGTGAGCCACCATGCCCATAGGCCCACATCTTTGATAACCTAGATGAAACGAGTCAGTTCCTTGGGGGCGGTGGTGGGGGGAACAATCTGCCAAATTCACACAAGAAGAAATAGACAATCTGGATTGTCTTATATCTATTTAAAATTGAATAAAAATTAACAACCTTCCAAACAGAAAGCACTAAGCCCAGTTTGGTTCACTAGTAAATTCTACCAAACATGTAAGAAAGAGATTATGCCAAGTCCTTTACAATTTTTATTAGTAGAGGCAGGGGTAATACTCTAACTCATTCTTTGAGGCTTGCATCATACTAATACCAAAATCAGATAAAAAAGTTTTCCAAAAAAGTAAAATCACAGACCAATAACTCTCATAAACACAGATGCAAAAATCCTCAGCAAATTCTTAGCAAGTTGAATCCAACAATGTATAAAAAGTATTACATACCAAGACCAAAAGAGGCATCCCACGTATGCAAGACTCCTTCAGCATTCAAAAATCAAATAGCAGAATCCACCGTCAGAATACACTGAAAAAGAAAAACAACATGATCACATCAATAGATGCAGACAAAGCCTTTGACAAACTCCAACAACTATTTGTGTTTAAAAAAAAAAAAAAGAACAACTCAGTGAACTATGAATGAGGGGGACTTCCTCCAATTGATAAGGTATACCTACAGAAAACTCACAGCTCACACCACACTAAATGGTGAGAAACTAGAAGCATTTCCACTAAGATGAGAAACAAGACAAGTATGAGTCCTCTCACTACTCTTTTTCAATATTGTACTAGTAGTACTGGCTAACATAATAAGAGAAAAAAAATAAAGCACATTGATTGGGAAGAAAGAAATAAAACTGTCTTGATTGTAGATGAGTCTAAACAATGTCAAAAATCGGAAAGAATCAGCAAAAATCTCCTGGAACTAATATACTTCATAGAAACTTCATAGAAAGGTTAAAATATGAAAATCGACTTCTTTCCCATATACCAGCAATGAACAAGTGGAATTCAAAATTGAAAACACAATACTATTTATATTAACATTAAAAAATGAAATAGTTATAATAAAATATGTATAAGATCTATATGAGGAAAACTATAAAATTCTGATCAAAGAAATCCAAGAATAACTAAATAAATGAAGAGATATTTCATGTTCACGGATAGGAAGATTCAATGTTGTCAAGTTCAGTTCTTCCAAAATTGGGCAATAAATTCAATTCAATTTTAATTAAAATCCTAGCAAGTTATTTTGTGTATAACAAACTGATTCCAAAATTTATATGTAGAGGTAAAGAGCCCAGAATAGTCAATCCATATTGAAAGTATATAGAATTGAAGGAATGAAAATCTTTACTTCAAGATTTACTATGAAACTCAGTAATCAAGAGATTGTAATAGTGGTGAAAAATTAGCTAAATAGATTAATGGAACAGAAAAAAGAGCCAAGAAATAGATCCACATAAACATAATCCACTGTTCTTTTTATATTAAAAAAATTCATTTTAAGCTCCAGGGTACATGTTCAGGATGTGCAGTCTCCTTACATAGGTAAACATGTGCCATGGTGGTTTCCTGCACCTTTCAACCCATCACCTCAGTATTAAGCCCAGCATGCATTAGCTATTTTTCCTAATGCTCTCCCTCCCACCACTGGTAAGTCTCAGTGTGTGATGTTCCCCTCCATATGTCCATGTGTTCTCGCTGTTCAGCTCTCACTTACAAGTGAGAATATGCAGTGTTTGGTATTCTATTCCTGCATTAGTTTGCTGAGGATAATGGGTTCCAGCTCCATCCACAATCTTACACGGGACATGATCTCTTTCCTTTTTATGGCTGCATACTCTTCCATGTTATATATGTACCACATTTTCTTTATCCAGTCTATCAGTGATGGGCATTTGGATTGAATCCATGTCTTTGCTATTGTGAATAGTGCTGCAGTGAAATGGAATTGCTAGGTCAAATGGTATTTCTGGTTCTAGATCTTTGAGGAATCACCACACCATCTTCCACAATGGTTAAACTAATTTACATTCCCACCAACATTGTAAAAGTATTTCTATTTCTCTGCAACCTCACCAGAATCTGTTGTTTCTTGAATTTTTAACAATCACCATTATGACTGGCATGAGGTGGTATCTTATTGTGGTTTTAATGTTCATTTATCTAATGATCAGTGATGTTGAGCTTTTTATTCATTTTTGTTGGCCTCATGAATGTCTTCTTTTGAGAAGTGTCTGTTCATGTCCTTTGCCCACTTTTTAATGAACTTGCTTGTTTATTTTCTTGTAAATTTGTTCAAGTTCCTTAAAATTAACTCAAGATAGATTAAAGACTTAAATGTAAAACCCAAAACTATAAAATTCCTAGAAGAAAATCTAGGCGATACCATTCAGGACTTAGGAATGGGCAAAGATTTCATAATGAAATCACCAAAACCAATTGCAACAAAAGCAAAATTTGACCAATGGGATCTAATTAAATTAAAGAGGTTCTGCACAGCAAAATAAACTATCATCAGAGCAAACAGGCAACCTACAGAGTGGGAGATAAATTTTGCAATCTACCCATCTGACAAAGGTGTCATAATCAACTGATCTTTTACCATTCAGCAGAGCCAAGACCATGGAACAAAGGTAGTACTTTCAACAAGTAATACTGGAACAACTGGATATACACATGTCAAAAAATAAATCTAGACAGACTACAAGCTGTGCGTAAAAAGTAACTCAAAGTGATCACAGGCTTAAATGTAAAATGCAAAACTATAAAACTACTAGAAGATAACACAGGAGAAAATATAGGTGATCTTGGGTTTGATGATTACATTTTAGACATGAAATCAAAGGCACAATCCCTGAAAGAATTGATAGGGTAGGGACTGGCAAGATGGCAGAATCGGAACAGCTCCGATCTGCAGCTCCCAGTGAGAGGTGACAACGTGGTAGCATTCCTCGCTCTCGGCACCTCCCGGTCCCGGAGTCCGCTCTGGCTGCAATCCAGGAGCCCTTCAGCCCACCGCTGCGCTGTGGGGGCCTGCCCTCTCTGGGGATGGCCGAGGCCAGACCCGGTTGACTCCCTCTGCTGGCAGGAAGGTGTGGAGGGAGAGGTGCAGTCAGGAGCTGGGGCACACATGGCTCTGGCAGGCCTGCCTGGGGCAACTGGCCAGCACCTGCTGGGCTTGATCAGGGGAGGAGCTCCCTCTGGGCTGCAGGAGTGCCCTGGCTAGGTGCCACCAAGTCCTGCAGTGAATGCCATTGAGAGGTGAAGCCAGCTGGGCTTCTGGGGCAGGTGGGGACTTGGAGAACTTTTCCCTGTAGCTAAAGGTTTGTAAACGCACCAATCAGCACTCTGTGTCTACCTAAAGGTTTGGAAAGGCACCAATCACCACTCTGTGTCTAGCTAATGTGGTAAGGGACTTGGAGAACTTTTGTGTCTAGCTATGGGATTGTAAACGCACCAATTAGCACTCCGTGTCTAGCTAAAGGTTTGTAAACGGACCAATCAACTCCCTGTAAAATGGACCGATCAGCTCTCCACAAAATGGAGCAAACAGTAGGATGTGGGTGGGGCCAGATAAGGGAATAAAAGCAGGCCACCCCAGCCAGCAGCGGCAACCTGCTCCAGTTCCCTTCCATGCTGTGGAAGCTTTGTTCCTTCTCTCTTCACAATAAATCTTGCTGCTGCTCATTCTTTGGGTCTGCGCCACCTTTATGAGCTGTAGCACTCACCACAAAGGTCTGCAGCTTCACTCCTGAGGCCAGCGAGACCATGAACCCACAGGGAGGGATGAACAACTCCAGACGGGAGGAACAAACAACTCCAGAGCACCGCCTCAAGAGCTGTAACACTCACCACGAAGGTCTGCAGCATCACTTCTGAAGTCAGTGAGAACATGAACTCACCAGAAGGAAGAAACTTTGGACACATCTGAACATCTGAAGGAATAAACTCCAGACACCTCATCTTTTAGAACTGTAACACTCACTGCAAGGGTCTGCAGCTTCATTCTCGAAGTCAGCAAGACCAAGAACCCACCAAATCCAGACACATCAGCAAGATCAATGCAGAAGGTGGTTATTTCTGCATTTCCAACTGAGGTACCTGGCTCATCTCATTGGGACTGGTTAGACAGTGAGTGGAGCCCATGGAGGGCAAGCCGAAGCAGGGTGTGGTGTTGCCTCACCTGGGAAGCTCAAGGGGTTGGGAAACTCCAACCCCTAGCCAAGAGAAGCCCTGAGAAACTGTGCAATCTTGGCTGTTCTGCAGCCTCCACTCATGATACCCAGGCAAACAGAGTCTGGAGTAGACCTCCAGCAAACTCTAGCAAACCTGCAGCAGAGAGGCCTTACTCTTAGAAGAAAAACTAACAGAAAGGAATAGTATCAACATCAAAAAAAAGGACATTCACGCAGAAACCCCACCCAAAAGCCACCAGCATGAAAGACCAAAGGTAGATAAATCTATGAAGATGAGGAAAACCAGCACAAAAAGGCTGCAAATTCCAAAAACCAGAATGCCTCTTCTCCTCCAAAGGATCACAACTCTTCACCAGCAAGGGAACGAAACTGGACAGGGAATGAGTCTGATAAATTGACAAAAGTAGGCTTCAGAAGGTGGGTAATAACAAACTCCTCCAAGCTAAAGGAGCATGTTCTAACCCAATGCAAGCAAGCTAAGAACCTTGAAAAAATGTTAGAGGAATTGCTAACTAAAATAATCACCTTAGAGAAGAACATAAATGACCTGATGGAGCTGAAAAGCACAGCATGAGAACTTCATGAAGCATAAATAAGTATCAATAGCCGAATCGATCATGCAGAAGAAAGGATATCAGAGATTGAAGATCAACTTAATGAAATAAAGCATGAAGACAAGATTAGAGAAAAAAGAATGAACACAAATGAAAAAAAGCCTCTAAGAAATATAGGACTATGGGAAAGGAACAAATCTACATTTGATTGGTGTACCTGAAAGTGACAGGGAGAATGGAACCAAGTTGGAAAACACTCTTCAGGATATTATCCAGGAGAACATCCTCAACCTAGCAATACAGGCCAATGTTCAAATTCAGAAAATACAGAGAACATCACAAAGCTACTCCTCGAGAAGAGCAACCCCAAGACACATAATCATCAGAATCACCAAGGTTGAAATGAAGGAAAAAATATTAAGGGCAGCTAGAGAGAAAGGTCGAGTTGTGCACAAAGGGAAGTCCATCAGACTAACAGCAGATCTCTCTGCAGAAACCCTACAAACCAGGAGAGAGTGGAGGCCAATATTCAACATTCTTAAAAGAATTTTCAACCTGGAATTTCATATCCAGCCACACTAAGCTTCATAAGTGAAGGAGAAATAAAATCCTTCTCAAACAGGCAAATGCTGAGAGATTTTTGTCACCACCAAGCCTGTCTTACAAGAGCTCCTGAAAAAAGCACTAAATATGGAAAGAAAAAAACGGTACCAGCCACTGCAAAAACATACCAAATTATAAAGACCATCAACACTATGAAAAAGTCGCAACAACTAATGGGCAAAATAACCAGCTAGCATCATGACAGGATCAAATTCACACATAACAGTATTAAAACCTTAAATGTAAACGGGCTAAATGCCCCAATTAAAAGACACAGACTGGCGAATTGGATAAAGAGTCAAGAACCAGCACTGTGCTATATTCAGGAGACCCGTCTCATGTCCAAAGACACACATAGGCTCAAAATAAAGGGGTAGAGGAATATTTACCAAGCAAATGGAAAACAAAAAAAGCAGGGGTTGTAATCCTAATATCTGAGAAAGCAGACTTTAAACCAAGAAAGATCAATAAAGATCAAGAAGGGCATTACATAATGGTAAAGGGATCAACACAACAAGAAGAGCTAACTATCCTAAATATTTATGCACCCAATGCCAGAGCACCCAGATTCATAAAGCAAGTTCTTAGAGACCTACAAAGAGACTTAGACTCCCACACAATAATAGTGGCAGACTTTAACACTCACTGTCAATATTAGACAGATCAACAAGACAGAACGATAAAAACAGTGTTCAACACTTGAACTCAGCTCTGGACCAAGCAGACCTAATAGACATCTACAGATCTCTCCACCCCAAATCAACAGAATATACATTCTTCTCAGCACCATATCACACTTATTCTAAAATTGACCACATAATTGGAAGTAAAACACCCTTCAGCAGATGCAAAAGAACGAAAATCATAACAAACAGTCTCTCGGACCACAGTGCAAACAAATTAGAACTCAGGATTAAGAAACTTACTCTAAACTGCACACATACAAGGAAACTGAACAACTTGCTCCTGAATGACTCCTGGATAAGTTACGAAATTAAGGCTTTGAAACCAATAAGAACAAAGACACAACATACTGCAATCTCTAGGACACAGAGCAGTGTGTAGAGAGAAATTTATAGCACTAAATACCCACAGGAGAAAGTGGGAACGATCTAAAATTGACTCCCTAACATCACAATTCAAAGAACGAGAAAAGCAAGAGCAAACACATTCAAAAGCTAGCAGAAGACAAGAAATAACTAAGATCACAGCAGAACTGAAGGGGATAGAGACACAAAAAACTCTTCAAAAAATTAATAATCCAGGAGCTGGTTTTTTGAAAAGATCAACAAAATAGACTGCTGGCCAGACTAATAAAAAAGAAAAGAGACAAGAATCAAATAGACACAAAAAATTGATAAAGGAGATATCACCACTAAGCCCACAGAAATACAAACTACCATCAGAGAATACTATAAACACCTCTATGCAAGTAAACTAGAAAATCTTGAAGAAATAAATTTCTGCACACATACACCCTCCCAAGACTAAAGCAGGAAGAAGTTGAATCCCTGAATAGACCAATAACAAGTTCTGAAATTGAGGCAGTAATTAATAGCACACCAACCAAAAAAAGCCCAGGACCAGAAGGATTCACAGCCGAATTCTACCTGATATACAAAGAGGAGCTGATACCATTCCTTCTGAAACTATTCCAAAGAATAGAAAAAGAGGGACTCCTTCCTAACACATTTTATGAGGCCAGCAGCATCCTGATACCAAACCCTGGCAGAGAAGCAACAAAAAGAAAATTTCAGGCCATTATCCCTGGTGAACATCGATGTGAAAATCCTCAGTAAAATACTGACAAACTGAATCCAGCAGCACATCAAAAAACGTATACAGCACGATCAAGTTGACTCTGTCCCTGGAATGCAAGGTTGGTTCAAAATATGCAAATCAATAAACATAATCCATCACATAAACAGAACCCATTACAAAAAAAAAAAAAAAAAAACACAATTATCTCAATAGGTGCAGAAAAGGCCTTCAAAAAAAAATCAACATGACTTCATGCTAAAAACTCAAACTAGCTATTATTGGGACATATCTCAAAATAATAAGAGCTACTTATGACAAACCCACAGCCAATATCATACTGAATGGGCAAAAACTGGAAGCATTCCCTTTGAAAACTGGCACAAGACAAGGATGCCCTCTCTCACCACTCCTATTCAATATAGTATTGGAAGTTCTGGCTAGGGCAATCAGGCAAGAGAAAGAAATAAAAGGTATTCAAACAGGAAGAGAAGAAGTCAAATTGTCTCTGTTTGCAGATGACATGATTGCACATTTAGAAAACCCCATAATCTCAGCCCAAAATCTCCTTAGGCCGGTAAGCAACTTCAGCAAAGTCTCAGGATACAAAAGCAATGTGCAAAAATCACGAGAATTCCTGTACACCAATAATAGACAAACAGAAAGCCAAATCATGAGTGAACTCCCATTCACAATTGCTACAAAGAGAATAAAATACCTAGGAATACAACTTACAAGGGATGTGAGGGACCTCTTCAAGAACCGCAAACCACTGCTGAAGGAAATAAGACACAAACAAATGAAGAAACATTCCATGCTCATGGATAGGAAGAATCAATATTGTGAAAATGGCCATACTGCCCAAAATGCTATCCCCATCAAGCTACCACTGACTTTCTTCACAGAATTAGAAAAAACTACTGTAAATTTCAAATGGAAACAAAAAAGAGACTGTATAGCCATGACAATCCGAAGCTAAAAGAACAAAGCTGGAGACATCACGTTACCTGACTTCAAGCTATACGACAAGGCTACAGTAACCAAAATAGCATGGTACTGGTACCAAAGCAGATATATAAACCAATGGAACACACAGAGGCCTCAGAAATAACGCCACATATCTACAACCATCTGATCTTTGACAAACCTGACAAAAACAAGCAATGGGGAAAGGACTGCCTATTTAATAAATGGTGTTGGGAAAACTAGCTAGCCGAATGCAGAAAACTGAAACTGGACCCCTCCCTCAAACCTTAAACAAAAATTAACTCAAGATGGACTAAAGACTTAAATGTAAGACCTAAAACATAAAAACTCTAGAAGAAAACCTAGGCCAAAACCATTCAGGACAGAGGCATGGACAAAGACTTAATGACTAAAACACCAAAAGCAATGGCAACAAAAACCAAAATTGACAAATGGGATCTAATTAAACTAAAGAACTTCTGTACAGCAAAACAAACTATCATCAGAGTGAACAGACAATCTACAGAATGGGAGAACATTTTTGAAATCTATCCATCTGACAAAGGCCTAATATCCAGAATCTATAAGAACTTAAACAAGTTTATAAGAAAAAAAATCAAAAAGAGGGCAAAGGATATGAACAGACACTTCTCAAAAGAAGACATTTATGAAAAAAGCTCATCATCACTGGTCATTAGAGAAATGCAAATCAAAACCACAATGAAATAGCATCTTATGACAGTTAGAAGGGTGATCATTAAAAAGTGAGGAAACAACAGATGCTGGAGAGGACGTGGAGAAATAGCAAAGCTTTTACACTGTTGGTGGGAGTGTAAATTAATTCAACCATTGTGGAACACAGTGTGGCAATTACTCAAGGATCTAGAACCAGAAATACCATTAGACTCAGCAATCCCATTACTGGATATATACCCAAAAGATTATAAATCATTCTACTATAAAGACACATGCACACGTATGTTTATTGCAGCACTGTTCAGAATAGCAAAGACGTGGAGCCAACCCAAATGTCCATCAATGATTGACTGCATGAAGAAATGTGGCACATATATGCCATGGAATACTATGCAGTCATAGAAAAGGATGCGTTCTTATCCTTTGCTGGGACATGGATGAAGCTGGAAACCATCATTCTCAGCAAACTAACACAGGAACAGAAAACCAAACACTGAATGTTCTCACTTATAGGTGGGAGTTGAACAATGAGAACACATGGACACAGGGAGGGGAACATCACACACTGGGCCCTGTCATGGGGTGGGGAGGCTAGGGGAGGGATAGCATTATGAAAAATACCCAATGTAGATGACGAGTTGATGGGTGCATCAAACCACCATAGCACATATATACCTATGTAACAAACCTGCATCTTCTGCACATGTATCCTAGAACTTAAAGTATAATAAAAAAATTGGTAAGCTTGACTTTATTAAAATTAAAAATGTCTACTCTGCAAAAAGACTGCAGAGGGAATGAAAATATGAGCCACAGACTAAGAGAAAATACTTATGAAATATAGATTTGTTAAAGAACTGTTATCCAAAATACACGAAGAACTCTTAAAATTCAACAAGAAAACAACCAATTAAAAGCAGGCTAAAGATATTAATGGGAATCTCACCAAAGTAGATATATTGATGAACAATGAGCAAATGAAAAAAACTTCATATTACATGGACTTTGGATTATAATGATATGAAAATGTAGGTTTTTCTTTTTTTTCTTTTTTTTTTTTTTTGAGACGGAGTCTCGCTCTGTTGCCCAGGCTGGAGTGCAGTGGCCAGATCTCAGCTCACTGCAAGCTCCGCCTCCCGGGTTTACACCATTCTCCTGCCTCAGCCTCCCGAGTAGCTGGGACTACAGGCGCGCGCCACCTTGCCCGGCTAGTTTTTTTGTATTTTTTAGTAGAGACGGGGTTTCACCGTGTTAGCCAGGATGGTCTCGATCTCCTGACCTCGTGATCTGCCCGTCTCGGCCTCCCAAAGTGCTGGGATTACAGGCTTGAGCCACCGCGCCCAGCCTAAAAGGTAGGTTTTTCAATTGTAACTAATGTACCATTCTGGTAAATGATGCTGATAATGGAGTAAACTATGCTTCTGTGGGCTCAGGGATTATGTAGAAAAATAGTCATACCTTTCTATCAATGTAGCTGTGAACCTAAAATTCCTCTAAAAAATAGAGTCTTAAAAAAATCTACTGGGTAGAAAATTTAGATTATGTCTATAAAAATTCTGAATAGGATTAAATTTTATTCAGAATATGATTAAATAAATGACAAAGGCATGTCATAGACAATATGATTTACTTGAGTTGGGAAAATATCACCATTGTCTTTTGAAATTCAGAGGTATTATATACATCGGCATGTTGGTAACTGGGCTTTGTGAAGAAGGTAGTATTTTCCTAAGATTAGAGATTGATGGAAAAACAGGGCATCCCTTTCTTCTGCAGAAAAAACAAACCCAGCCACTCTCAATAAATACAGATATGTTAGTAAATATATCTCTTAATCGATGACTTTCACGTTATGAGAGCTAGTTCTGCTTTTTACTCTTAGGAGCTACAAGACTTTCAATTAGAGATATTAGTCATTTACAGCTCAACTGGGTAAAGAGTTGATTAGCGAGACTAGAGAAAAAAATAGTAAGGCCGGATTGTGATGAAGGGATTTACCAAGCCTTTTAGAAGTGGTACTGTATTGAGATTAGTGGGTGAGATCAGAACAGAACTCAGTGAAAAAAATGAATTACATAGTGGATAAGAAGTGTCAGATAAAAAAGGAAGCCTAAATGTAAACCAACTAATAGTGAGAAGATTGAGTTTCTTTTTAATTATGTGATCAAAATGTCATGAGAATAAGAGTAAAGGCTTAGAGTATCCTGCAGTGATAAATTTCTGATGAGGTAAATATTTTGTACCTATAAATCCCATGTGGATAGCTTTAGATGGGCTGTATGTGTGTTTGGTACTGCTTCGGTCAATGTTTATATTGAGCCATACTCAGACCCTGTACGTTACTACTTGATTCTCAGTTCTACCATAGCCATTTAGTTCTCAGTCCTGGAGACAAATAAAATTAGAACAAAGATGGGCAAACATTGACAATAGCAGCAAGTAATAACTGATAGTCAGCTTGCCAAAGGGGCTATAAGAAGTAAGATGCATGACAAACCTGAGAGAAACAAGAAATGGGGAAAGGATTCCCTATTTAATAAATGGTGCTGGGAAAATTGGCTAGCCATAAGTAGAAAGCTGAAACTGGATCCTTTCCTTACCCCTTACACAAAGATTAATTCAAGATGGATTAGAGACTTAAATGTTAGACCTAATACCATAAAAACCCTAGAAGAAAATCTGGGTAGTACCATTCAGGACATAGGCATGGGCAAGGACTTCATGTCTAAAACACCAAAAGCAACGGCAGCAAAAGCCAAAATTGACAAATGGGATCTAATTAAACTAAAGAGCTTTTGCACAGCAAAAGAAACTACCATCAGAGTGAACAGGCAACCTACAGAATGGGAGAAAATTTTTGCAACCTACTCATCTGACAAAGGGCTAATATCCAGAATCTACAAAGAACTCAAACAAATATACAAGAAAAAAACAAACAACCCCATCAAAAAGTGGGCAAAGGATATGAACAGACATTTCTCAAAAGAAGACATTCATACAGCCAGCAGACACATGAAAAAATGCTCATCATCACTCGCCATCAGAGAAATGCAAATCAAAACCACAATGAGATACCATCTCACACCAGTTAGAATGGCAATCATGAAGAAGTCAGGAAACAACAGGTGCTGGAGAGGATGTGGAGAAATAGGAACACTTTTACACTGTTGGTGGGATTGTAAACTAGTTCAACCATTATGGAAAACAGTATGGCAATTCCTCAAGGATCTAGAACTAGATGTACCATATGACCCAGCCATCCCACTACTGGGTATATACCCAAAGGATTATAAATTATTCTACTACAAAGACACATGCACACGTATGTTTATTGCGGCACTATTCACAATAGCAAAGACTTGGAATCACCCCAAATGTCCATCTGTGACAGACTGGATTAAGAAAATGTGGCACATATACACCATGGAATACTATGCAGCCATAAAAAAGGATGAGTTTGCGTCCTTTATAGGGACATGGATGCAGCTGGAAACCATCATTCTTAGCAAACTATCACAAGAACAGAAAACCAAACACCGCATGTTCTCACTCATAGGTGGGAACTGAACAATGAGATCACTTGGACTCAGGAAGGGGAACATCACACACTGGGGCCTATCATGGGGAGGGGGGAGGAGGGAGGGATTGCATTGGGGAGTTATACCTGATATAAATGATGAATTGATGGGTGCTGACGAGTTGATGGGTGCAGCACACCAACATGGCATAAGTATACATATGTAACAAACCTGCACGTTATGCACATGTACCCTAGAACTTAAAGTATAATAAAAAAAAAAAAAAAAAGAAATCTACAAAAAAAAAAAAAAAAGAAGTAAGATGCAGAGTTCAAAAAGTATGTAATAATTCTAGGTTTTACATAATGGATATGAATATGTGAGCCTGATTTATCAAGATAAGTGGGACTGAGGTAAGATTTATTTAAAAATAGTGATATTGGGGGGGCGGACCAAGATGGCCGAATAGGAACAGCTCCAGTCTCCAACTCCCAGCTCGAGTGACACAGAAGACCAGTGATTTCTGCATTTTCAACTGAGGTACTGGGGTCATCTCACTAGAGAGTGCCGGACAATCGGTGCTGGTCAGCTGCTGCAGCCTGACCAGCGAGAGCTGAAGCAGGGCGAGGCATCGCCTCACCTGGAAGCGCAAGGGGGAAGGGGATCCGTTTTCCTAGCCAGGGGAACTGAGACACACAACACCTGGAAAATCGGGTAACTCCCACCCCAATACTGCGCTGTAAGCATACAGGCACACCAGGAGAATATATCCCAATCCTGGCCGGGAGGGTCCCACGCCCACGAAGCCTCCCTCACTGCTAACACAGCAGTCTGCCGCGATCTATCCGCAAGGCAGCAGCGAGGCTGGGGGAGGGGCGCCCGCCATTGCTGAGGCTTAAGTAGGTAAACAAAGCCGCTGGGAAGCTCGAACTGGGTGGAGCTCACAGCAGCTCAAGGAAGCCTGCCTGTCTCTGTAGTCTCCACCTCTGGGGACAGCGCACAGCTGAAGACCAACAGGGGAAGTAGCAGGAGCCGGTGCAGACGCGAACGACTCTGTCTGACAGCTTTGGGGAGAGCCGTGGATCTCCCAACCTGGAGGTTGAGATCTGAGAACGGACAGACTGCCTGCTCAGGTGTGTCCCTGACCCCTGAGTAGCCTAGCTGGGAGAAATCCCCCACTAGGGGCAGTCTGACACCCCACACCTCACAGGGTGGAATACACCCCTGAGAGGAAATTTCCAAAGGAAGAATCAGACAGGTACACTCGCTGTTCAGCAATATTCTATCTTCGGCAACCTCTGCTGCTGATACCCAGGCAAACAGGGTCTGGAGTGGACCTCAAGCAATCTCCAACAGACCAACAGACAGTCCTTCTGACTGTCAGAAGGAAAACTATCAAACAGGAAGGACACCTATACCAAAACCCCATCAGTACGTCACCACCATCAAAGACCAGAGACAGATAAAACCACAAAGATGGGGAAGAAGCAGGGCAGAAAAGCTGGAAATTCAAAAAATAAGAGCGCATCTCCCCCTGCAAAGGAGCGCAGCCCATCGCCAGCAACGGATCAAAGCTGGTCAGAGAATGACTTGGACGAGAGGAGAGAAGAAAGCTTCAGTCCATCAAACTTATCAGAGCTAAAGGAGGAATTACGTACCCAGCGCAAAGAAACTAAAAATCTTGAAAAAAGAGTGGAAGAATTGACAGCTAGACTAATTAATGCAGAGAAGATCATAAACGAAATGACAGAGATGAAAACCATGACACGAGAAATACGTGACAAATGCACAAGCTTCAGTAACCGACTCGATCAACTGGAAGAAAGAGTATCAGCGATTGAAGATCAAATGAATGAAATGAAGCGAGAAGAGAAACCAAAAGAAAAAAGAAGAAAAAGAAATGAGCAAAGCCTGCAAGAAGTATGGGATTACGTAAAAAGACCAAATCTACGTCTGATTGGGGTGCCTGAAAGTGAGGGGGAAAATGGAACCAAGTTGGAAAACACTCTTCAGGATATCATCCAGGAGAACTTCCCCAACCTAGTAGGGCAGGCCAACATTCAAATTCAGGAAATACAGAGAACGCCACAAAGATACTCCTCCAGAAGAGCAACTCCAAGACACATCATTGCCAGATTCACCAAAGTTGAAATGAAGGAAAAAATCTTAAGGGCAGCCAGAGAGAAAGGTCGGGTTACCCACAAAGGGAAGCCCATCAGACTAACAGCAGATCTCTCGGCAGAAACTCTACAAGCCAGAAGAGAGTGGGGGCCAATATTCAACGTTCTTAAAGAAAAGAATTTTCAACCCAGAATTTCATATCCAGCCAAACTAAGTTTCATAAGTGAAGGAGAAATAAAATCCTTTACAGATAAGCAAATGCTTAGAGATTTTGTCACCACCAGACCTGCCTTACAAGAGACCCTGAAGGAAGCCCTAAACATGGAAAGGAACAACCGGTACCAGCCATCGCAAAAACATGCCAAAATGTAAAGACCATTGAGGCTAGGAAGAAACTGCATCAACTAAGGAGCAAAATAACCAGTTAATATCATAATGGCAGGATCAAGTTCACACATAACAATATTAACCTTAAATGTTAATGGACTAAATGCTCCAATTAAAAGACACAGACTGGCAAACTGGATAAAGAGTCAAGACCCATCAGTCTGCTGTATTCAGGAGACCCATCTCACATGCAGAGACATACATAGGCTCAAAATAAAGGGATGGAGGAAGATCTACCAAGCAAATGGAGAACAAAAAAAAGCAGGGGTTGCAATCCTTGTCTCTGATAAAACAGACTTTAAACCATCAAAGATCAAAAGAGACAAAGAAGGCCATTACATAATGGTAAAGGGATCAATTCAACAGGAAGAACTAACTCTCCTAAATATATATGCACCCAATACAGGAGCACCCAGATTCATAAAGCAAGTCCTTAGAGACTTACAAAGAGACTTAGACTCCCATACAATAATAATGGGAGACTTCAACACTCCACTGTCAACATTAGACAGATCAACGAGACAGAAAGTTAACAAGGATATCCAGGAATTGAACTCATCTCTGCACCAAGCGGACCTAATAGACATCTATAGAACTCTCCACCCCAAATCAACAGAATATACATTCTTCTCAGCACCACATCGCACTTATTCCAAAATTGACCACATAATTGGAAGTAAAGCACTCCTCAGCAAATGTAAAAGAACAGAAATTATAACAAACTGTCTCTCAGACCACAGTGCAATCAAACTAGAACTCAGGACTAAGAAACTCAATCAAAACCGCTCAACTACATGGAAACTGAACAACCTGCTCCTGAATGACTACTGGGTACATAACGAAATGAAGGCAGAAATAAAGATGTTCTTTGAAACCAATGAGAACAAAGATACAACATACCAGAATCTCTGGGACACATTTAAAGCAGTGTGTAGAGGGAAATTTATAGCACTAAATGCCCACAAGAGAAAGCAGGAAAGATCTAAAATTGACACTCTAACATCACAATTAAAAGAACTAGAGAGGCAAGAGCAAACACATTCAAAAGCTAGCAGAAGGCAAGAAATAACTAAGATCAGAGCCGAACTGAAGGAGATAGAGACACAAAAAACCCTCCAAAAAATCAATGAATCCAGGAGTTGGTTTTTTGAAAAGATCAACAAAATTGACAGACCGCTAGCAAGGCTAATAAAGAAGAAAAGAGAGAGGAATCAAATAGATGCAATAAAAAATGATAAAGGGGATATCACCACTGACCCCACAGAAATACAAACTACCATCAGAGAATACTATAAACGCCTCTACGCAAATCAACTAGAAAATCTAGAAGAAATGGATAATTCCTGGACACTTACACTCTCCCAAGGCTAAACCAGGAAGAACGTTGAATCCCTGAATAGACCAATAGCAGGCTCTGAAATTGAGGCAACAATTAATAGCCTACCCACCAAAAAAAGTCCAGGACCAGATGGATTCACAGCTGAATTCTACCAGAAGGTACAAGGAGGAGCTGGTACCATTCCTTCTGAAACTATTCCAATCAATAGAAAAAGAGGGAATCCTCCCTAACTCATTTTATGAGGCCAACATCATCCTGATACCAAAGCCTGGCAGAGACACATCAAAAAAAGAGAATTTTAGACCAATATCCCTGATGAACATTGATGCAAAAATTCTCAATAAAATACTGGCAAACCGGATTCAGCAGCACATCAAAAAGCTTATCCACCATGATCAAGTGGGCTTCATCCCTGGGATGCAAGGCTGGTTCAACATTCGCAAATCAATAAACGTAATCCAGCATATAAACAGAACCAAAGACAAGAACCACATGATTGTCTCAATAGATGCAGAAAAGGCTTTTGACAAAATTCAACAGCCCTTCATGCTAAAAACGCTCAATAAATTCGGTATTGATGGAACGTACCTCAAAATAATAAGAGCTATTTATGACAAACCCACAGCTAATATCATACTGAATGGGCAAAAACTGGAAAAATTCCCTTTGAAAACTGGCACAAGACAGGGATGCCCTCTCTCACCACTCCTATTCAACATAGTGTTGGAAGTTCTGGCTAGGGCAATCAGGCAAGAGAAAGAAATCAAGGGTATCCAGTTAGGAAAAGAAGAAGTCAAATTGTCCCTGTTTGCAGATGACATGATTGTATATTTAGAAAACCCCATCGTCTCAGCCCAAAATCTCCTTAAGCTGATAAGCAACTTCAGCAAAGTCTCAGGATACAAAATTAATGTGCAAAAATCACAAGCATTCTTATACACCAGTAACAGACAAGCAGAGAGCCAAATCAGGAATGAACTTCCATTCACAATTGCTTCAAAGAGAATAAAATACCTAGGAATCCAGCTTACAAGGGATGTAAAGGACCTCTTCAAGGAGAACTACAAACCACTGCTCAGTGAAATCAAAGAGGACACAAACAAATGGAAGAACATACCATGCTCATGGATAGGAAGAATCAATATCGTGAAAATGGCCATACTCCCCAAGGTTATTTATAGATTCAATGCCATCCCCATCAAGCTACCAATGAGTTTCTTCACAGAATTGGAAAAAACTGCTTTAAAGTTCATATGGAACCAAAAAAGAGCCCGCATTGCCAAGACAATCCTAAGTCAAAAGGACAAAGCTGGAGGCGTCACGCTACCTGACTTCAAACTATACTACAAGGCTACAGTAACCAAAACAGCATGGTACTGGTACCAAAACAGAGATATAGATCAATGGAACAGAACAGAGTCCTCAGAAATAATACCACACATCTACAGCCATCTGATCTTTGACAAACCTGAGAGAAACAAGAAATGGGGAAAGGATTCCCTATTTAATAAATGGTGCTGGGAAAATTGGCTAGCCATAAGTAGAAAGCTGAAACTGGATCCTTTCCTTACCCCTTATACGAAGATTAATTCAAGATGGATTAGAGACTTAAATGTTAGACCTAATACCATAAAAACCCTAGAAGAAAATCTAGGTAGTACCATTCAGGACATAGGCATGGGCAAGGACTTCATGTCTAAAACACCAAAAGCAACGGCAGCAAAAGCCAAAATTGACAAATGGGATCTAATTAAACTAAAGAGCTTTTGCACAGCAAAAGAAACTACCATCAGAGTGAACAGGCAACCTACAGAATGGGAGAAAATTTTTGCAACCTACTCATCTGACAAAGGGCTAATATCCAGAATCTACAAAGAACTCAAACAAATATACGAGAAAAAAACAAACAACCCCATCAAAAAGTGGGGAAAGGATATGAACAGACATTTCTCAAAAGAAGATATTCATACAGCCAACAGACACATGAAAAAATGCTCATCATCACTCGCCATCAGAGAAATGCAAATCAAAACCACAATGAGATACCATCTCACACCAGTTAGAATGGCAATCATTAAGAAGTCAGGAAACAACAGGTGTTGGAGAGGATGTGGAGAAATAGGAACACTTTTACACTGTTGGTGGGATTGTAAACTAGTTCAACCATTATGGAAAACAGTATGGCAATTCCTCAAGGATCTAGAACTAGATGTACCATATGACCCAGCCATCCCACTACTGGGTATATACCCAAAGGATTATAAATTATTCTACTACAAAGACACATGTACACGTATGTTTATTGCGGCACTATTCACAATAGCAAAGACTTGGAATCAACCCAAATGTCCATCTGTGACAGACTGGATTAAGAAAATGTGGCACATATACACCATGGAATACTATGCAGCCATAAAAAAGGATGAGTTTGCGTCCTTTGTAGGGACATGGATGCAGCTGGAAACCATCATTCTTAGCAAACTATCACAAGAACAGAAAACCAAACACCGCATGTTCTCACTCATAGGTGGGAACTGAACAATGAGATCACTTGGACTCGGGAAGGGGAACATCACGCACTGGGGCCGATCATGGGGAGGGGGGAGGGGGGAGGAGGGAGGGATTGCATTGGGGAGTTATACAAGATATAAATGATGAATTGATGGGTGCTGACGAGTTGATGGGTGCAGCACACCAACACGGCATAAGTATACATATGTAACAAACCTGCACGTTATGCACATGTACCCTAGAACTTAAAGTATAATAAAAAAAAATAATAATAAAAAAAAAAAAGAAAAAAAAAATAGTGATATTGAAAACGTTAACTCATTTGGTGCAGTGGTGTGCACCTGTAGTCACAAGTACTGAGGATGATGAGGCAGGAGTACAACTTGTTCCCAGAAATTTGGGCCAAGCCTGAGCAACATAGCGAGCGCCATCTTAAAGAAAAAAATAATTAAAAAAGGATAACCACCAAATATGTGGCAAATTTTTGGGGGGGTCCACTTCCTTTTTCAACAGTGTTATGTTGTTGAGAAATAGCTGAAATGAGTCAGAACTACTTATGTTGTTTCCTTAATATGTCAGGTTGAAAATGTTTCTTAACATCTTTGACACTCAATTTCAGTAACTGTAAAATGATACCTATATTATATATACACATATATCATTGATTTAATAGAATGATTAATAAAATACCCACTTATAACAAATATTCTCTATGTATGTAATGTATAATGCTGTCTCTTTATACACAGACACATACGTACTTAATGTGACATAGACATAGACTGATGTTCAATCAAGAGAAGCTAAAATTGCAGTTTTGATTAGTAGGTAAAGGAAAATATAAAGTTACATTTTTAGGTAGGTCTGATTTCAAATGCGAACTATTGACCCTTTTCACCTTTTCCATTACTAATTGGATGAAGACTCTTCAGATTTGATTGCTATACTGTGACCAACATTTAAAATGGAATTTTTGAAATATAATGAGAAAAAGAGCTCCTCATGTGTTTAAGCTTCGATAGCCACACATTTCATCACACAGCAACTCAGAAGCTTATACAGTCAAATGCAGGTGGAATTATCAATGATACTGTTTCCTTGTGCAAGAAGAAAACTGGTCTGACAAAAGAACAAAAACAGAAACAAACAAAAAAAGAAAATGGAACAAAAAACACATTCAAATTCACCAATCAGAAAGCTGACATCATCTAAAGCAAATTAAATGCTTGTTTCTTGTAGCTTTCTTTAACCAATATCTCATTATTTTGATCTCAATTCCATTCCCTGAAGCCATGAGCCACTCTCTTGAGTTTCTTTTTTCTCAACAGGTGATGTAAGAATGAGAATAACATGTGCAGAGATGTCTATCTGATGTCAATAATTTCATTTTAATAAAAAGTTTGTTTTCCCATTTTTATTTGACAGGTGTGATGATGTATTCCTGGAATTGAAATGAACCTTCTTTATATTTTCTTTTATTAATAAAGATATCTATTGAAACACAGTCTAAAAGGTTTTTATAAAATGAAAACAAGGTGTCAAACCTATTACTTAGGCAAACCACTAATTTTTATGCAGATTAAAATTCAATACAGAATGCACATTTATTCATATTACACTGTGCCCATGAGGGAGAAATCAGTCTCTGCAATAAACAAAACTTTATGCCTTGTTGGAAAGCTCAAATCTCAAAAACCAAAGGCAACTTCACATTTTGTGACACAGAACAAATACCGCAACCCCATTATGTATCTTCGGTATTCTACCCTGTTGGACAAATTCTGAGACTCTTTCATAGATCCTAAGTCTATCACCATAATGTTTTTTTTTTTTCAACTGCATGGTATCAATATCTCATTAAATAGCTATTGTTTCCTACTCTTGTCTGCAAGGTATACCTTTCTCTTTGTTAAGTATAGCATGGTCTCTCCTCTCTCAGTGTCCAAAAACTTCTCTTTCCTTGCTCACTAGGAGATAATTTCTTGGGGGTCTTAAGTTTCACTCATGTATAAATCATAAATTTGCTATATTAAAAAACACAGTTATTGTAGTCACCCAGCTACTGGCTGGTATTCATTCATCTCCTTTTTCCCTAAAATAAAGGACAAGGGCTTTTTAAACATTCTGAGTCTGTAGTCTTACTTTCCACAAGATAAAATGCATCCAAAATAATGCTCCCCAAATAATATTGTGAAATAATCCAACTAACGTAGTATGTGTAATACTGGCATTTTTTATTATACTTGAAGTTCTGAAATACATTTATGGAACGTGCAGGTTTGTAACACAGGTATACCCATGCCATGGTAGTTTGCTACACCCATCAACCCATCATCTGCATTAGGTATTTCACCTAATGCTACCTCTCTCCCGTAGCCTCCCCACACTTTGACAGGCCGTGGTGTGTGATGTTCCCCTCCCTGGGTCCATGTGTTCTCATTGTTCAACTCCCACTTATGAGTGAGAACATGTGGTGTTTGGTTTTCTGCTCCTGTGTTAGTTTTCTGAGAATGATCATTTCCCTTCATCCATGTCCCTGCAAAGGACATGAATTCATCCTTTTCTATGGTTGCACATTATTCCATGGTGTGTATGTGCCACATTTTCTTTATCCAGTCAATCATTGATGGGCATTTGGGTTGGTTCCAGGTCTTTGCTACTCTGAACAGTGCTGCAATAAACATACGTGTGCATGTGTCTTTATAGCAGAATGATTTGTAATCCTTTGAGTATATACCCAGTAATGGGATTGCTGAGTCTAATGGTATTTCTGGTTCTAGATCCTTGAGGAATCACCACACTGTCTTCCACAATGGCTGAATTAATTTACACTCCCACCAACTGTGTAAAAGGGTTCCTATTTCTCCACATCCTCTCTGGCATCTGTTGTTTCTTCACTTTTTAATGATCACCATTCTAACTGGCATGAGGTGGTATCTCATTGTGGTTTTGCATTTCTCTAATGACAAGTGATGATCTTTTTTTCACATGTTTGTTGACTGCATAAATGTCTTATTTTGAGAAGTGTCTGTTCATATTCTTCACCCACTTTTTGATGGGGTTGTTTTTTTCTTTTAAATTTGTTTCAATTCTTCGTAGAGTCTGGGTATTAGCTCTTTGTCAGATGGACAGATTTCAAAAAATTTCTCCCATTCTGTAGGTTGCCTGTTCACTCTGATGATAGTTTCTTTTGCTGTGCAGAAGGTCTTTAGTTTAATTAGATCCCATTTATCAATTTTGGCTTTTATTGCCATCGCTTTTGGTGTTTTAGTCATGAAGTCTTTGCCCATGCCTCTGTCTTGAATGGTATTGCCTAGGTATTCTTCTATGGTTTTTATGGTTTTAGGTCTTAATGTTTAAGTCTTTAATCCATCTTGAGTAAATTTTTGTATAAGGTATAAGGAAGGGGTCCAGTTTCAGTTTTCTGCATATGGCTAAACTGTTTTAAAAACCAAGAAACTAATTTTGGAGAGGATAAATAATTTATCACATACTATACAAGTGATAAAACCAGAACTTAAGGGAGCCCTGATTCTTAGAACCCCTGTTGGAACATCATGTTTCTCCTTTGATTAAAATACCCATTATATAGTTCTAGTGCTCTCTTCCAAGAAAATGTAGTCTTCCAGGTAATTGGTCTGAAAGTTTCTTTGTAGAGCAAACGACTTTGTAGAGAAAATAGCTTTGAAAAGTCTGTCGAGGGGCAGAACTCTGAAAGCATGCTAAGGCAGAAAGAGAAAGACACCTAGCTCAATAAAGAAAAGAGGGAGGAAGCTAAAGAGCTTAGCAATGTCAGGGGGTAGGGTAAAGGGAGTGGGTGGTCCCTGGATGCTAGAAAGAATGAACAAAGACTTTAAGGAAAGTCTGTCTCCTGGAGTTGACGGTGGTATGAATATACTTTTTGTGCACAATCTATAGTAAATCTCAGATTGCGCTTTATTTTAAAGAGGTTTTTTTTTTTTTTTTTTTTTTTTAAAGAATGTGGAGAAATGCCAAGTACTGGTGCAAGGATAGACTACTACAGCTGATGCCCACTGGGCATCTGACTTTTGGTATCATACCCATCACAGAAATATGCTGAAAATAGGTGAAAAGAGAAAAGGCATGACTTCTGCTGTCAAGGAACTTAAAATGTAGTTGAAATATTGAATAAAACTTAGAATATGTATTTAATCTTTTAACTGGCTAGATTGGTGTTATGTGAATAATGTAGATAGATCCATTAGGGCCCTTACAGGGATTTAAATACCTTTTAATGATATGTAAATAATATTAATGCCAGTTTTTACCAAAAAAGTATAAAGAGAGCAAAGATATAGATTTATAAAATATATAAAAATAGTTTCTCTTTTTTATGTTACTAAATATGGATTCCACTTTGATTTGAGGCCACAAGAATCATTTTGCTAATATCACAAGCTAGGATTGCTACATGAGGCAAAAATACCTACAATTTAGCATATGAATAAGAAGTCTCAATTTGTGTCCAACTCTAGTTATTTTAATTAAATAGATTAATTCTGTTCTCAGAATCAATGTTAGCAATCGTGTGAATACAAGAAACAAAGGAAGTAAATGGTAAAATCTCTTCTTTATTTTGCCATGAAAGAAACCAGGCCAGTGAAAGTGCTTTCTGGAGCTATCTAGATGCAGAGAATTTTCCAGCTGAGCCCTCTCTAATTGCATTCACAGAATAGGCATGATGTGTGACAGGCTTAGCAGCCTATCTCAATCTAAAGAATTCAGAGAAAAATAAGGCAGAAATCTAAAGAATAAAAACACAATGTAATTTTAACTGTGGGCTTTTTTTTTTCCTGGAGTAATACACTCTAACATGTTCCATGGTAATAAGAACTATTTTTGTATTCTTGTGTGTTCTATTATATTCTGTCATGAGAACTATTTTTCAGAGAATTATATCTAAAAGTATTGTTATATTTTTCTTATCATTCTAATGGCAAAGATTATACTTCCAAGAACAGAACATTTTTCAAAAAAAAAAATAAGATAATCATTTCTTTTGAGAAGGTCTCTAATGAGGGCAGTGTGTGAAGGGGGAGAAAGTATACATTCATTTTTGTGACAAATATTTTAATGCACAGAATATTATGGACCATTAATCCATTTGTATGACAGGCTTAGGCTGACTACCACGGGACTTTGGAAAATATCATACTCTATATTGGTTTCTTTCTCCAAAAGGACAATTATTCATCTGGTGGAATATGGAAGAATACAAATTGAAAGTAGAAATTTACTCTGCCAAACTACATATAGAAGAATTTCTCCAAGTAATTTCTGTAAACACCCATCTTTAAGCACTGTATGATACAATTGCCGTAATTAATTAGCTTTATGCGACTGTGCTCGAGAAGGAAATTAAAGTAACTGTTTCTGATAAATAATCATTATTATTGTAGCTAAAATTATAAACTATGCTGTTCTGATTACGTCAAGTTTTCCACAGTAAGTGAAATAAATGTTTCTAGAAGTCATTAAGCTTTCCATAGGGTAAAAGAAAATTAAATGAAAGTTATAAATATTTATCAGTCAGTGGAGTAACCAAAGATCTAGAGTTACAATGCAGGTGAGGTCAGAACTCCCTCAAATGTTTTTATGTATTTTCTATCCTTGTCATCTGATTAAAATATTTTTTCTGAATAAGTTGATAAATAATATTGCCTACATAAGTAGATGAGGCTAGAAATCTGATCTTCCAATATTGCTGATTATCAGGCAACATAGCTAGAAGAGAAATCTAGACCAATGAAACCAGATTGTATCTCATTAGTATTTTTTTCTGAAGAATATTAATCTATGAAATATTGATTATACATGTTTCTATATAAGCCAGTTTTGGAGGACACCAGCATAGTTTAGGACTGAGTTGAGCTATAGACAGACTTGAACTTTTGCTGAAAAGAGCAGAAAATATTGTATACTGTCTTAGCCCAGGTAAAATAGACAGTAACTAGGCAACCAAAACTAAAAACAAGACAAAACAAAACTAGAAACTAGTTTGGTAAAGCCCTTGTTACACTCTGTGGCACATACCCCATTTTGATCTTACCATATATGTAGTAAGTTGAAAGGTAGAACCTAGAAAGAGATGCCCAAATCCCCAGCATCTGTGAAATGTTAACCTATTCGAGAAACGGGTTTTTGCAGATATAATAAAGTTCAAATCTTGAGATATGATCATCCTGGATTACCTGGGCAGGCCCTAAATCTAATGAGAAATGTTCTTCTAACAGAAAAAAAAAAAAAAAAAAAGAAAGAAAACACAGATGTCACAGGAAGCAGCAAAGTGAAGACAAAAGGAGCCACAAGCCAAGGAATCCTAAGGATTACCAGGAGCTACAAACCAAGGAATCCTAAGGATTACCAGCAGCCATCAAAAGAAAAGCATGGACTGGATTCTCTCCGGAGCCTTGGGAGGGAGTGTAGCCCTGAGGACATCTTGATTTCAAACTCCTGGCTTTTAGGATTGTGAGCAAATACATTTATATTACTTTAAGCCACACAGTTTGTGGTAATTTGTTACAGCAGCTCGAGGAAACTAATGCACCATGTTATCTTCGAAGTGAAATGGTAAATAAAAATATACTGAATGGTATATTTAATGGTAAATTAAAATACACCAAGAGAGTCACTTATAGGGAAAAATCAAAGATAGATATTCCATTTAACTGCCTAAAACGACTGCAAAGACATATGGATAAAACTTGTTGACAACTTAGAAGGCTGGCTTTGGCAAGATGAAAAGAAGTTCCAGGTGAGAATAACCCATGTGGACATAAATCTTCTCCAGATCTACTAAGCACAACATCTAATGAGAAAGACAATCTCTGTTTTGGTTTATGAAAATGTTTCCATCCATGAAACCCCATAGGGTAAAAGGGCATGTCTAGTGAAAGCTGGACAGACTTGAGTGAAAAAAGTGTTTTCCTGGCAGAAAATAGGTTGGATTTCTGGGAGAGACCAGAGAAAGGGAAAAACAAATTCTGGGTAATCTCTGGTTGTGGGCAACATGGATAAACCATTTACTATTATCTCCCTGCAGTATAAACAACCTATTGCTCCCCATTAAGATGGCATGGGACACAAAAAACTTTTGGAGTGACTCTTGAGGAGCTGATGGAATATGTGGACTGCACCGTTTTTTCTTTCTTAATACTGCCTGTTTCAGAACTCTTAATGAACTCTAGGGCTCTGTGTTTTTATTTTGTTTGCTGTGTTTTGTTTTGGGAAGGATGTAGAAGTCCGTGAGGTGGCACACTGGTTTCAATTTTCCTAGATAGTCGTGTATTTATTTCAACTGCTTGGCTGACAGGGATAAGTGCTAAGACCCTATACTTTTAATTCTTTTCACCGTGTTCAGCATGATTTAACAGTTGACAGCCACTGTGATGTATCAGAAAGATTGTGCTGTGCAAAATATTCTTCCATTTGATAACAACAATTTCATTGTCATTGTATGGTGCCGGTGCCATGGGGAAGTCATGGTGATGTATTGGGATCATTTAGATCTTCCTCATGTAATTTTCTAGAAATCCTGAAACCTCTGCCCTGATTCATAGAAGGTTTCAGGCACAGTCCTGATTGTCCCTCTGGCTACAGTTTTCTACCTGTAAGTTAAGAAGACAGCAGAAAGCATTAAAAGGGGAGGGAGCATTCAGTGATATGGAGTAAATAAAATATTTTGGCACACTGACGGATTTATAGTCAGCTCTACTATTTACTTGCTGTGTGATATGGGAGACATTTCTTATCTGCACAGAGATCAACTTCTGTGTTAGAAACTATAAAGTGCTGCCAGAAACAGAAACTAAACTTTGATGGCTGAACACAAATGGGTTTATTCTTGCCTCTAAAGTAAGCATGAGAAGACAGTCCAGGGTTGGTATGAAAACTCCAAAAAGTCATGGAAAACTTGGGTCCTTATCTCTGCTTTCTTTAGTAGATGTCTTCTTTCCTTAAGGCTACCTCAGATTCATGGTGGTTCCCATGATCACATCCACACTCCAGGCATGGAGCTTAAAATGTGTGCATTGGTAGGGAAGAGGATAAGAAGGGGACAAATATTTGCACTCTCCAGGAAATTTTCTAACAGAACTATCTGATACTATTTCGCTTACTTCTCATGTACCTTCCTAGTAGTCATAGAACTTAGAAAAGACCATCTTTTCTGGACACATTGTATCCCCGTTAAAAAGAAGCCCTAGTACAAGGAATAAGTGTTTTTTTTAAGTCATCCAAAACAACTGAGTAACTATCACTTCAAATGTACTTGAGTATGACTGAAAGTTGCCACATTCATTTTAATATGGACCTTTGAGTTTTGCCCGCTGCCGCGGTACATCTGATACCATAAGCATTGCGTGTGTTTCCTTTAGGTACTAGCTTTGATACAATGATCCATATCCTCTTGTCTCCTAACACCCTGCTATTCATTCATTCATTCATTCATTCACTCATTCATTCATTCATTCATTCAGCATTTACTCTGATTCTACTATGTGTCAGGTTCCAAACTGAATAAAATACAGTCTCTATTATACAAGGAGCTCGAAGTCTACTAGGGAAAACAGACAAACAGACATACCTAGAACACACACTTTTGCAAAGATAAACACATGAAAAAAATTGTTTATAATATGTTAAGAGTTGTGGAGCCACTAAGACAGGAGCGGTCAGGGAGGGGAGAATCCCAGAAACCCTCATGCCATCTTCCTGTTAAAGCCTCTTCCCCCCATCCCAGGATAACTTACCCTGAATTCTTAGAACCTGAATTGCTTCTTTTGAAACTTTGTAATGGTTGCCATCATACCATATGTGCTCATTTGTATCAGGCTGCTGTTAATCCACATGATATTTTCAAGATCTATCTATGTTGTTGCATGCAGCTGGAGCTTGTTTGTTGTTTTACAGTGTTCTTTTGTATGATAGTGTCACAATTTATTCAATCATTCCACTGTCAGTGGGAATTTTGGTAGATTCTGGTTTTGGAATGTTACGAATAATCTTGCAATAAAACTTTTTTGTAAATATATGTGCTTATTCCTATTGGGTATGTATTATAAAATTACTAGGGTATATTTCATGTGCGTATTTGTTTTTTTTTAAAGATAATGCTCAACAGTTTTCCAAAGTAGTAGTATAAATTCTATTTCCATGTAAAATACCATTTATAGAAATACGCCTCCATTGAGAGTTCTAGTTCGCCCACATCCTCATCAACACACAATGTTGAACTTAATCTCATCTTATCCTTTCTCCCCCAAATCTGTTTCTTCTACATCATAGTGACAGAGCTGCATTCCATATTTGTGTGTCTGCACTGATTTCTCTGTTTCAGTCCCTAAATTCAATAAAGCACAAAACACAATTATTCTATTTCTAAATATGTTTCTAATGTATCACTTCTCCCTCCTCTGTTGTAACTTTCCTACTCTAAACAAACGCAATATCTCACTTGGTCGACTGCAGTCACTTTTCAGCTAGTATTTCCTTTTTTTCTCTCCCTTCAATCCAGTCTTCATACAGAGATCAATGGGGCATTCTGAGATGTGTTCAAAAGTAAATCATATTATTTGACATCTTGTTTAGAAACCCTTCATACAAATTGTACTATAATTCTAATGTTTTAAGGTTCATTCTTTAGTATGTATCATAACATTATTCTTTTTATGGTTAAATAGCATTCCATTGTATAGATATGCCACATTTTTGTTTATCATTTCTTTTTTTTTTTTTTGATACACATTTGCGTTATTCTCACCCTTTGGTTACTGTAAATAGAGCTTCTATGAACATTAGTGTACGTTATGCTAAATGGAAGAAGCCAGACACAAAAGGCCACATATTATAGGATACCATTTATACAAAATATCCAGAGTAGACACATCTATAGCAAGAAAAAGCAGATTTGTGGTTTACAGAAGCATGGAAGAGGAATAATAAGAGTCACTACTTAACGAGTATGAGAGTTCCATTCAGGGTAACAAAAGTTCAGAAATTAGATAATGGAGGTGGTTGAATAACACTGATTGTAGTTAATGCCATAAAATCAAACACTTTAAATACTAGATTTTACGTATATTTTACTACAATAAAATTAGATTATACTGAGGATTGCACAACTCTTTACTAAAATCATTGAGCTTTGCACTTTAAATGAATTTTATAATTCGTTATTTATGTGTCAATAAAGCATTTTCTTTAAAGCCCTTCATATAATTCTCATTTACTTTTACAAAATACCAAACTTGTCATCTTGAATGATCTCACTCCTTTTGATCCATCATTCTCATTTGGAGCCGTTCTTCTCAGGTTAACTAACCTCAGACCCTTTTTAATCTCCTTTTAGTTTCTGTAACACATTGCATCTTCCTTACCTTGAGCCTTCTATGCTTGCCATTCTCTCTGCCTGGGACATTATTCATCTGGATTCTCCCACATGGCAGAATAATTCTTTCACTAACTTTCACTTTGAATCTCATCCCTGTAGATAGATCCCTCCGCACCCTGTACAAGTCACCCTCAGGTCGTGCCTTCTGCACTCACATCCATTCCGTTTGCTCTCCCAAGACTCCTACATCATCATCTCATTACCAATTATCCATTTAACATCTATCTTTCCCCCACTAAGGTATAAGCTCCATGAGGGTGGAGACTATGACTACTTCATCTACTTTTAATAGTATCTGGCACATAGTGCTTAAGAAATATTTATCAGAAAGAAAATTATGAACGCACGTCTCTCACTGGTCTACATTTGAAGGTGACATTTCAATAGATGCTCTGAATCAAGTCACTCCTGACACTTCTGTGAAGAATTCTGACTATGCCTGACCCATCTAGAACTCCAGCAAATGTTTTTTGGATAAAGTTTGGAAATGTCATCTGAGTCTCACATTACTAAATGAAAAAGATTTCTTACACAAAATATGTCCTTCAATTTATTTTAGTTTACTTAATGTTCAAAGATTTTATTATTTAACATCAATGCTATTATTAATATAAAGTCACTGTATTTCCATCTATTTCAAATACCACATAGCCATATTTCTGAATGTTCTAAGTTATAGCAACAAAGTAAATTACTTTTACTTTTGATGTTTTCACAATTAAATGACTCATAAAAGTGGTTAAATTGTAAGATAAATGGACTATAACCACCCTAAGCCACCTTCTCTGTACATGGCAAATATGTCAGACTTTCTGTAATAGTCTTCATCTATTAAATCCAGGGGTTAGGTTAAATGGATGTTACATCCTCTGAGTTCTCCTGGCCTCAGGACCTTTTCATACAGAAATCCTGTCTACAGATTGCTGAATAGTTGCCAATTTATTCAGTTCTTCCACTTTCAAAAGAGCAAACTTAAAAATGGGCCACCAGAGTACATTTTAATTTTAATGGGAGTTATACTTCTCTGTTTATATATTTTCTTATTACTGGCCTTGATTTTTTTAAGTCACATAACAAATCAGAATTATGTCTTAATATTTTAGCATTCTTTGACGTTCCATTTTGCAAGGAGATACAATTCAAATTGAACTTGGGAATTTATACACATTGGTAATTAGTTGACCCTTGTAAATTGCAGACTTTATTTCCCCATTCTGAGATTTCTGACATACTGTGTCAAGACATGAAACTCTAAGTCAAGATGTGGGGAAATATGTGCCAAAATGTTATGGCTTAGTTGAAAACACAGCTGCTGAAAAAAAAGGTAGGAAAATGGTAGGCTTTTTGTGTATCACAGCCAGCAGAGATTGCACCCTTCCTCCAAATAGCAACAGTACTTGTAAAAAGTATGTGAAGTCAAGTAGCATCTATTCTAACTATTTCGTATTTGTGACACACTTCTCTCATGTGGCTATAAGCTCCCTGTGGGCACAGCTGATCGCATAGTTCTTTTTCACTCTCATAGCACAGTGGCAGTCACCTACTGTGAAGATAAATGCTTACTGTTTAAAGTCAGAATGATTCAATCATAGTAATAGTTATTGGCTGCCTATTCTATGTCCCAACACAGGCTGATACAGAAATTGCTTTCTATCCCAAGGGGGTATCCTTGATGCTTTTTTACGTAGGGAATATTTTTCAAATATTGTCATACAAAGCTGAAGCGCTGGGGTTTGAAGGTATGTAAAGTAGTCCTGAAATTCATCTGTGGATGTATGTTGCCCCTGACACATCTTCCTGGAAAGGAAGTGGAATTAATTAACTGCCTTATTCCCAGGATTAGGAGAGTTGAGGTTTTGGGGTAACAAAAAGTAAACCTGTCTCTGAATATTAGGAAACTGGAATAATCAGTGGAATGCTTTAGTATCTTCATTAATAAAGGCACAGATTTTATTACAATGCTTTTATGTCCTAGCAACACCAAAATTTGTCCTAATCTATTGATAAACACTAAACCGAGAGATCTTCATTCTATGTGGAAAGTAAAAATATTGATTCCTATTATATTCTGGGTTCTGTGTGAAACACATCACATAAAGATAGGCATTTTGCTCTGGAAATAAATTTAGAGGTAGGTTCTTTCCACCCATTTCACATAAGATAAAACTTAGACTTAAAAAAATAAGTATCTTTTCCAATTTCACAGAACTAAAAACAAGATGAGCCCTACAAAAAGGATGTACTATGGGATGGACTTTTCCACTTCTCCTTTCTATTGTATATAGCTGCATGAAACCGGGTGGTATGCCTTAATATTGTTGCAACTAATTCATAAAAGTACTAGAATTAGAAAAATAAATATTAAAGTAGAACAATTTCACATTTTCAGCTATTGTGTTTATTGAAAATTTAACAGTAGCTGCATAAAAGTAGTTGAGTAGTTGATGTCGTTATCTTTTCTTCCAACAGAAAAACAATAAAATCTATATAATTTAATTTTACATTTGAAGTAAATGCTAATCACAATAACCTATAAAGTTATTCTCTGGAAAGTTTTCCGGTAAAACAAATGTAACTGTTTTTAATTAGACTACATTGTATGCACAATTTTACATTTGATGCTGAAATGGGAAATTAAAGGATTCAATCTCATTGGCCTTAAGTTAATTCAAAATAAAAAATAACATCTCACTTTGGGGTTTAAGCAATAAATACAGCTTTAAAAGTTCTGTTTTTGAAGTTTCAGTTGGTCTTTTTTTTTTTATCATTTGGAAGTTTCAATTTTTAGCACAAGCTACCTCCTATATATACACTACTGCTTCTCCTGCCCAGAAAATGTCATTATAAAAGCAGTTTTGAGAGGGTAAAACACAAAGCAATAGAAAAAAGAAAAGAAAAAAAAAACTCTTCAGGTATTTTCTTTGTAAAGATGTTTGGAGTAATTTCAATAGCTCTATCTCATTTGTATTGCATAGTGCATTTACTATAATTACTTTTCTCTCAGATAGCCACTGCCGAAATAACTCCTGCTTAGCTTCCATCAGCAATGGATTGTGTTACCTAGGAGACCTGCTTATATTCAAATAATCTAAAATAGAATAAAAATATTATTAAAATTGTGCTAAATATTCCAATGGTCAGATATTTTATATTTGATATAGGTTGGATGATATTTTCCATTAAGAAATACAAGAAAGACATAGGACCTCATTGCGCAGAAGCATTTTTTTATTCTACGTTGCCTGTAGGAAAAATTGTACACTTCCTCTAAACTGCTATAAAGGTTTCTCTATTACTCAAATCTAACTTGCTTCTCATGGGGTTTGCATCCTCCTAGGTGAAAGGCTAGGACTAGATACTGGACAAGAGGAAGTTAGAAGTGTTAAGAGTGAAACACAGCTTCAGGAAGTATTTATTTTTCTTTCTCTGGAGCAGAGGCTAAGCATAGGACAGAGGTCTTAGAGCAATCTTCAGGAGCCTGTGGTATAGACATCCCCAGAGTGTATGGATAAAGAAATCAAGGTATCCATAAGCTTGGAAATAAAACTGAGGTTGAAAGCCATTTATTAAGCAGTCATTTGGTATTTTAAAATGAAGGATCTAGAACAGAAATTAAAGTGTTACATTCCGTAAGTCTTTGTCTTGCCTTGTCTTATTCATAGAAGGCATTATTAATTGATCATTTAACCATCATTGAGATCAAATGCTGTAACGCACTCCTCTGCTGTGATCACCTACTGTAGACTTGCCAGGAAAGTTAAAACTGAGCTAGTAGAGCCAGAAAGTGTGAGGTAGATAATTAAATGATTATAGTTAAATTCCCTTCCTGACAATTTGAAAACTTGTATGTGAGTTTAATTCTCGTGAGGAATTTATCTCTTCATAGCATCATTTAGTTTTGCTTTTAATTTTTTTCCCCCATCATTTAACAGGCTATGTAATTTTTTGTTGCTGCAAGTCAAACATAATGTACATGGTAATAAGAACTGAGGTAAGTAAACATTTTGTATGATTATTTATGCTAATCTGGCTAGGAGTTGGGCTATGTTTAATATTTTATGTAGCTCTAGTTGCCAGAGCCTCAAACTCTTCTGAATTTTTTTTATTATTATTTTAATCTTGGCCACTCACTTTGGCCTCCCTAAGAACTTCACCTTTGTGGAGGCTGAAGCAACTTCCTCTTGGACGCACATCCATCATGCTGACTTCTGATTAACACCAGTTCTGGGAATGCATCTAAGATTTCTACTTTCACATACCCATAAATTCTGCCCTTAGGTCAAAACAACTTTGATGTTATTGTAAACATTTACTTACCATAAATTCTGCCCTTAGGCAATTTCCATATGGTATATAAACCCTATGTCTGCGGACAGGGATTAACCGTCTTGTCCCTTGGCTGCTCAAGACGTGGTTTCTGTTTGTAAGTCCCTACAATTAACGAATGTTTCTTTCTGTGAAACTGCATTTGTCAGCCTCTTTATTCTTCCCCTTAGCGTCCTAGGCCTTTGCGGGTAGGTTTGCATAGACCTGCTCACTGCAGAAAAATTTCCGAGTCTATGTCTTGCAGCACATTTAACTGTAATTCGCTATTTTTAAACTAGACCCCTAATGATGTGAAGGTAATATGTGTATGGGTGAGGGGGTGAAGCATTCTATAATCTCATTATTAAATCTCAGTCTTTCTGTGGGCCTGTATTTTAGGAATGCAATCTTCACCAGTGGTATAGTCCTCCTTAACATCCCCTGCAAAAAAAAAAAAAAAAAAAAAAAAAACACCCCACCTTCCCCCTTGCCCTCATTTGATGAGATAGAAAAGCAGTAGGAGGCTGGCATGGGAAGAAATGACTTTCCCTATTTGGGAAAATCTCTAATAAAGCCTTTTTCTCAGAAGGTGTTTGTTATGGAAATGCTCTAGGCATTAAAAAATAAAATAAACTTGGACTCGGGAAGGGGAACATCACACACTGGGGCCTATCATGGGGAGGGGGGAGGGGGGAGGGATTGCATTGGGGAGTTATACATGATATAAATGATGAATGGATGGGTGCTGACGAGTTGATGGGTGCAGCACACCAACATGGCACAAGTATACATATGTAACAAACCTGCACGCTATGCACATGTACCCTAGAACTTAAAGTATAATAAAAATAAATTTAAAAAATAAAAAAATAGAAAAATAAATAAAAATAAAAAATAAAAAAATAAAATAAAATTGCTCTTCCCTTTCCCCTGCCTAGAGGCAAGAGGGTAGGTTTCTCAGATCCTCACCAGGAGAACTCAGTGGGGCTCATAGTGGGGCTCAAAAAAGTGTGAAGAGCAGTAAGACTGCAGCTCCTATAGTTTCTCATTAGTCCACGCTCAGCCTCCAACAATTGATCAACATTACCATGTAAGTTGTCCCACCAGTTTTTTACTCCATTGACTCCCGTTTCAGGTAAGCAGGTGTTGGCAATGACTCTGGATTCACCTGTCTCCACATTTTGAGTTGCTCTAAAACCTCAGTTCCCTTGTCCAAGAAAAGTCACACATTTTCAATTCTTTGAATGCTGTTTTCTTCTTGCAAAAATAAGAGTAAAAACTCCTAACCTCTGTACATGTGAAAACTGAAACTGAGTCGTTTAATTTTCTTTTAACATAAGTAATTGAATAGTACCATAAGGAAAAATATAAAAACTTTACCAGTAATAAGAACGGAGCTATTACCACCCATCTACTTAAAGGGATGAAAGGAAGCAAAGATTCCAAGAGAAAATTTTATAGTGAATTTGCTCTTGACAAGAGCTGGGTTTTTTTGTTTTGTTTTTTTCCCCCCTAGGGGAGCAAAGTTTAAGAGATACCATACAGTAAGGAAGTAAAGTAGATAAAAACTCCAGTACGGGGTGTGGTGGCTCACATCTTTAATCCCAGCACACTGGGAGGCCAAGGTGGGCAGGTAAGTTGAAGTTAGGAGTTCAAGACCAGCCCGGCCAACAAAGTGAAACCATGTCTCTACTAAAAATACAAAAATTAGCTGGGCATGGTGGCGGGTGCTTGTAATGCCAGCTACTCAGGAGGCTGAGGTTGTCGAGATCACACCACTGAGCACTAGGCTGGGCTACAGAGCAAGAGTCCAAATCTCGGGGGAAAAAATACCCTTCAATATCAATCATTTCTTCTGACTGAACTACTATGATTCCTCCTTGACCATCTTATTGGCAGACTGGAGAAGGGCAAAGGTTGAATCTGGTAAATAAAATGTTTCCAGCACAGCTGCGATTGTTACTACCAACACTCATTGGTAATAACAGCAACAATCAGCCAGGGTCATAGGAGGATAAGGAGAATGGTATCAGGGAGGAGAAACTTGGCTACCATGGGAAAATTCCCAGCACAGAAGAATTCCTGTGAGCTGAAGACTACCTCATTTATGTCTAGCAAATGTTCATAGTTGTGAATTGAATAGATTATAAGCTGGATTAGAAAAGGCATAGTTAGCAAGAAAAAATTTAATAAAGTCTTGAAAGCAGGCATGTGCCTGAGTTATTCCACACGTAGGGTATTCCTCTAGGTTTAAAGCCCTCATATAGTCTCTGCTGCTGTAGCTTTTACCCATCTCTGTGGTTTAATTCAGGCACCATTTTTTAAAATAAAACTCATTTCTCATAGAAATTAATCTTCACTTTTTCTGAATTCCTATAGCAGATTTTGATTCCCTCACATTTCCAATACATTCCATCACTCATTATCAGATTTTATATAGATATTCTTCATCATTAATATATTTTAAATCACTTATTAAAGTCAAAGCATGGAAAAATGAAACTACATAACATTGTAATTTAAATTAGTAATAATCTAGTACGGCTTGTGGTAGAAGTCAGAATTGCGAAAATAAGTCATGGCTAATTGACAAAATGCTAGGCCAGGCCAAGTGTGCCAAATTAAGGAGTTTGAAAATTTTCTGGAATCCTCAAGCGTTTCTAAAATAAGTAGCTATACATATATCTAAGTAACTGTATGTCTAATTTGACCTAATAGATTATGTAGTAACTGCAACTAGGTGTTATTTTATCCTGGTCCTTAAGTTCCTCAAGAAACTGGTCAATTACTGTTAGATGGATTCATTTCTCTGTGAAAACAAAACTGAGGCTCAGAACAGTCAATGATTGCCCATGATCACGTAGCTAGATGGGGCACAGATCATGTTCCGATTCCTAGTTTTGAGCACTACGTTACAACCTGATGCAATTTCCTCTTTGTATATTTCTGTGCATGTTCCTGTGCATGGTACCAACTAGTATCATTTCACAGTACAATGCTTAACACCTGCTTTCTGCTAGACTATGCATATGAGGGTATTTTCTTTGCAAATGAGTCACAAGTGATTAGCAAACGTTAGGGAAATAAACTGAGTGGATGGCGGGAGAAAGGCATTGGTTCTCATTAGCTCTTTCTATTTACACTCAATGATAAGTCCCAAAATATTTCATCTAGATACAAATTACATAAAAGAGGAGTCCATGTAAATGAATTGCCTGCCCGAAAAAATTAAAAAGAAAACAATAGTAAAAGAGTGAAGTGCCATTTGATAATCTAGAGGTAGAATAAGTTTACAGTTAACATGCTTATATCTTTAGAAATACGTACGTAGAACTTTTGTGATTTGCCCGAGAATGATTTTAATACTTTAGATCTGAGGTTTTCAACCTTTGTGTTCACCGTGCCCTTAGTATCTCAGTGATTTTTTTCATAGTACCTCTAAGGCAAAAGAAATAAATCCTGTTTAGTAAACACTTAGGTCCAAATAACGTTTATTTCCTAAAACATTAACACTTAAAAAAATAGGAGAAATTAAATACAATTAAACACCATTACTTACTGAAAGTACGTATGTACCTGTTTTCCACCGTAAAACTTTTCAAACCTCAGAATTAGACTGGTGGCAGCCACCCTCATTACCTATTTCTTGTTATTCAATTTATAACTCATAATTCATAATTTAATTCATAGTTGAATTCAATTTATAATTCAATTCATAATTAAATTCATAATTCAATAATTAATAAGCAGGCTTCCATCATTTCCTCATTCTGATTCTCTATATTGTATATATTAGAAGATACATTATTATTTATCATAATATAAATTTTGCTCCTGCCCCTTGCCCAACTACTCTATAGAATTTTAGTAATTTTATTGATGTAAAAAATTTAAATTTATTAAATAAATTTGATACATAAATGCACGCTCATTGTAAACTTCAAAATCCAGATGAATAAAATCCCTCTCAATTTTCTACCCATATCCACTAACTACTGCTACAGGAATGATGACTATTGTTAACAATTTAAGGTATATATTTTCACTGAAATAATTACATATGTAGATTTAGAAGTATATGGTCACATTGTATATTTTATATTAAAAATACTAGATTGCAGGTATTAAAATTTTTCATGTACCCATTTTGGAGAAATCATTCTATATAAACAAGTATGAACTTACCCGGACCTCCTTTCTGCTATTGAATACTGACTTGTGTGTTATGCTGTATAACTTCCTTTCGTCTGTCCGGATCCAGTCTCCACTCTTCTCCACACTGCTCTGTGTCCTGGGAAACTGAACTAAAACGACTGCCTGAAAGAGCTCTTGATCCTCAATACCTTCCTTGCCCTGTGGCTTCTGATTGTATCTGTCAGTGCAGTGAAAGCCACTGGCAGGAGATACAGAAAGAAGAAAAGCAAAGTTGAGACACTTACTTCCCACCTTCCTGCATACTTGTTATCTATTTGTTTGCCATCTTCCCCCACCAAGGGTCATACCTTTTATCAGGTGGCCTTCTACACACAGCTGTCATGAGTTTCCCATTAGGTCAAGAGATACTGGGAGTTTTCCATAGTTATAAACTCCAGGATACTACATTTCCCTTTCTGGCTTTCCTAAACTTGTACCCATATCATTGTAAACAATGCCTTTATTAAAATATGTTCAGTTACTTAATTTGAGTGTGGCACTTGTTGTCATCTAAGTCTTTGACTGATGCATGAGGAATTGCTGTATTCAATCTTTACTTACACATTTAACTTCCTACAATGTGTGATATTTTGTACAATGCTACAATGAACGTCTTTAAACGTCTTTATAAGTACTGTGAGTATTCTTTTATAATGAATATTCTTTTATGGTTGATACCTTGAAGAATAGTTTCGGGATTAAAAGGTAGCTTCAATTTAAAAACTGATACACATGGCTGAAAGTCCTACCAAAGGTGGGGGAATAATTTATTCTCTCTCTGAAACTAAATGAAAGCATATATTTTTCCATCCCGCTCACCAACAATGAATTTTACAAACCTTTCTTAACCCGTATAAAATTTTACCTTTTAATTGTTTTAATGTGTGTTCACTGATTAGTAATGAGAAATGACCTTCTTGTAATATGTTTATTAGTCACTGATGCTTTCTTTCTGAATAGTTAATTCAAATCTTCTGCCGTTACCATGGGTGGAGGGAATGGTAGCTGGAGTGATATGAGAAACACATGGAGCAGAACTCAGGTTTTCCAGGCAAAGCATAGTAACCAGCCAGCCCTGGCCAATTCACTAACTGAATACAAACACCTGAGCAAGCCCAATTCTGATCAGTACTTCTGTCCCAAATCAGTGGAACTTATTGGCTGGGGTGTAGATTTATGAGGGGGGGAAAAAAAAGCGTTGCTACTTTAAATCCTAAGATTTAGTGGTTTGTTAAACAGAAAAAAATAATTGATAAAATCATCTGAATCACTTTTTTAAAACATTTTATTTATTGTATTATTAGTGCTTTTAGTAAACTCCCTACCCTCAAGAATACTGCTTCTCCTGTAAGATTCCCAACTGGTAGCTGTTTCACTTTCCTTACTCCTAATACTATGGAGATGCGAAAGATACCCTCTGTGTCACATCCAATCTCTTTTCTTCCCTTTTCTTCCAAAACGCCTAGCTCCAGTGATGTTCCTTCTTCATCCCTAGGAACAACAGATTTAAATTTGATGTCATCCTCCTTCTCACAAATATCATAGACACTTAGGCTCATCTCACATCCCATAGAATTTCGGCTGTCTGTCCCACATGACTACTTTCATAACTCTCGATGCTTTAAATATTGACATGGATAACTCACCCAACAATCATATTTGTACCCTAGAACTTACCATTACTAATAAGCACAAACTTCCCATAGTGTCAATTTCAATTCCTTTCTAATTCCACCCCTTCACTAGCTTACATGCTCTAAGATCCCAACACCAATAACCAGAACTTAAGGTTTATTGCCCCTCTTGTATTACATTATTCCTCTCTTATTTGTTACCTTCTTTTGTATCTTTACCCAGCTTAAATTTCATGGTAAAACATTATAATCAATCCCTCACCTATGTCTTCAACTCCCTTAGTAACACCACAATCGTAGTTCACATTCTCTGCGTACCTTGAACCTCTGTATACCTACTTGAGCTTAGTGGTGTAAAACACACTATCAGGCAGATTGTTCACATATAGAAGCATGTTTGCCAGCTTCTTACATACTCCTACGGCTGCTCAACAATTGTATTAGGTGTTTCCATTCTCCATTCAATCTGCCATCTTCCTAGATGACCATTTCAGACCCTGTCCTTTCTTCACAAACCTCCAAAATCTACACTCTTATCTGATGAGGTCAGCTCTTGCTTTATGAAAGAAATTCTAGCAGCCAAAATACCTTCTAGATGTTTCCACCACTATTACAACCTTGTAATAGTTTTTTATGACAATATATACATTTTTCCTGTTTCGTTAGAAATAAATTATTCATGCTTCTATCCAAAGGCAACACCTTCAGTTCTACGATAGATTCTACTATCACCATTTTCCTAAAGTACCCCATTTCTTCAATTTTTACCTTTGTTTTATTTATTTTTAGTTGTGTGCATGATCTTTCACATCAATGTGAAAGATGTAGCTTTTTCTCTTATCTTAAAACAAATTAAAAAACTGCTGAGCTCACTGCTGATCCTGCCTCTCCCTCTGCTTTATATAAAAACCTGGTTTTTTTCTTTACAACAACACTCCTTACAACACTTCACTTCCCTCATTTATTGTAATGCTTCTTTTCATATTACCCCTTGAGCCCATTCCAAGCAAGCCTATTGCTCTTGTCACTGTAAAAGACTTCTAATACAAGGTCAGCAATGACTTCTTAATCACTGATTTCGATAGTCAATTCTTAGTCTTCATCTTGCTTGATCTATCTGCAGTATTTGCCATTCTCATCTTTAATACGCAATTTGTAACTTTTTCCATACTGTCACCACTCTCCTGAATGTCCTTGTATACTCTTATCTTTGCATTTGCTTCACTGTGTTCTCTCAATTCCTGCTCTAAAAACATTGGAATGCCCAAAAACTTAGTCCTTGGATTGCTTAAGTGTTAAAAATTTGACATGTGTACACCAACCAAATATCATTTTGTCACACATTTTTAAATGCAGTTTTTATACTAGAGATTTTAAATTTATACCTTGTAGCTAGATTTAACACTGATTCAAAGACTTTTACAGTCAACTTTCTACTTGATATGTATACTTAGTTTTCTAATATGCAACTCAAAACAATCATACCCCAAACTTAGCTCTCAGACTCTAACATGTCATCAATACCACCACTTCTTCTTACAATCTTTGCCATCTCAGTTTAAGGCAACTGTGATCTTTGTTTTATAAACCTGTGAAATTGTATCTGTTACTTGCTTCTTTATAGAGTCCAAAATAGGCTTAGCACAAAATATATTCCTAGTGTGATAGATTTTAAAAATATCCTCTTTAAAAGGATATTTAAGATGTCCTCTTAAATGTATTCGATTAACATTTTCTTTGTCCTACCCTAACACCAATATTAACACCTTTTTTTGGACATATGTCTGATATTCTTTTATTTCATTGCTACCTCTATTAATGAGTCATTTTATTTTCTAAGATTAAATGTTTAATGCTCTTTTAAACAAAAGAAAAGAGCTATTTAAAACCCAGTTTGAAACTAAGCATTTAAATTGTTTTTAGATATTGATTTGATTTGTGATTACTGAGATGTTTAAATCATTTTTAACAACTTATTTTATGTTTTCTACTTTCTCTGCTTTAAAAAATATTATTCTTGTCTTCTGATGAATTCATGCAGCTACCTTACATTTATTTTTCTCTAATGGTTTGAAAGTCTGACATCTCATTAATATTTTTTAAATGGTTCCCCTTGAAATTTTAACATGTGTATTGAAGCTTTGCTACTTCTATGCAATGCCTTTGTTAATCATTTTCTTTATATTTTTCTCATATAAATCAAGAATCTTAGCAATCATTTTGCTCTTCCTCCCACTCCCTGCCATCTTCTATATCAGCACATTGAAAAGCCTACTCTACATTAAGATAATCAATAAATTAAATCTAAAATAAAAAGTCCTATTGTTTTCTTCAAAAGCTACCTTTATTTATGCCTAAGCATAAATTATACCGGTTTTATTGTTCTTCACTATTTCTTATACAATCTCTCTCTCAGACTTATTGCTCCTTTTTTCAAAATGTCTCCTCTAGTAATTCTTCCAGACAGGGGTGGACATTGGGAAACATTGTGTGTTTAGGCATGCTTTCAGTGTTTTTATCTTGTGCTCACAGTTGAATGTTGGTTTGGTTAAATAAAGAGTTCTAGTGAAATAGTCATACTGCACATTTAGACAGATAATTAATTCTTCAGAGTCTCGCACTTACTATTACTAATGAGAATCCAGATGTCTATCTGCTGTTATTCATTTCATAGCAGCCTCTACTTCCATCCCATCCCGTAGAACTTCCAATGGAGTTATCCTTGGTGTTCTGAAATTTCTTTCTGATACGACAACGTATTGATCATTTTAAATTTACTTTCTTATTTTAGGTAGACAATACAAATCTAAGGACTTGTGCTTCCTTTTCAGAGCCTTTAAAGGAACTTTTAAAAATTATGTGTTAACTATCTTCCTACCTACTCTCCCCACTCTGTTGTCACTTTTGTATATAACAAGTACTGATGGTTGATGGAATTCGATGTCTTCTTTTGTGTATTAAATTTTATTTTCTCTCCTTGCCTTCCTCTCCCCTTCCCTGTCCCTCTTCTGTCTTATACACATACACACACACACTCACACACACTTGTATGATGTATTGTAGAATTCATTGACTAATATCTCAGCTTGCTAATTGACTGAATTTAGCTGACTTCTTTTAAACTTATCTATTGATGTACCACCCAATATTCTTTTGATTTTTATTTTTCAACTTTCATATTTCTCATTTCAATGCTGTGCATTTAGACTTTTATACCCATAATTGTATTAATATTTTCATAATATTTTAAAGTCTGCCCACATATGTTCTGGAAAACACAAAGTGATTGCACACTGTTTTGTCTTATTCTCTTATCTTCATTTATAATCTCCAACTTATCCCATCATGTTATAAGTATTTTTTTAACTTCATATGATTTTTATATCTTGTATATTTTTCCTTTTTTAATACATTCTGCATCTCTGGAGCTCTGTCTTGTTTTGGTTTAGTATCAGTTTTCCAATGTCATTCAAGTAATTTGGGTACTGGAAGAATTGGAATAATTGATTACAAATACACCGCAGTGCAAGAAACAGGGTTCAATAAATTCATGATCTCATTTGTTCAAATAGGATTTAATGTTCACTGCCAGTCATACATCGGCAGAAATAATATTTCCCAGAAATAACAAAGGGTCACAACACAAGTCAGAATCATCATCCTGGGAGAAATCATAGAGATTATCGTTGCCAAGGAAACTTTTTTGTTATACAATTACTTTTATTTATGTTAAACAAAACTTTGCCCTATCTAGATAGCATATGACTCAGTAATAGAAATTCCTGTACAAATTATAATGTGTGTAGTGATTTATATCACTGAAGCAACCATTGTGAACTAAACAATTAGTACCAGATAATGAGTAATAATTTCAAATGAAGACAACCTAGAATCAACACTTCATTTTGATGGTGACAGTTCCAGAATGTCAAAGAGATACTAGACCCAGAAATGATAATTAAATTACCTACATTCACTCATTTGTATTGTAATTATTAAGGATTTACATGCAAGAAGAACTTAGAGCCCCCACAGTCAGAGATATTGAGTGTGCAATAATTATTTCGTGCCTACCAAATGACTAGACACAATCTCAATAGCCAATTTAAATCTAATGGTTGAACTAATCAATCCCAAGTGAAGAAAACAAAAAGTGTGAAAATTTTTAAATGTAATATAAGAGTAAGACAAAAAAAATTACCCATAGTAGCCTTATAGAAGTATTGCAATTTCCATTCTAGGAAGTATTTGATTTTTTTTTTTTTTTTTTTTTAGTATTTCTTATAAAATTAAAAGAGAGTTAAGAGAATCTATTTTCAACTTTAGTTAGCAATGACCTTATCTTTGAACTCAAAGTCATTGAAAATATTATTGAATATTGAGATTCACTGTTATTTATCAAATACAAATTCAATTGTATTCTATATGAAGTAACAACTTGTAGAAAGAAGCTTATGGGCTTGAGAATACAAGACATGGTGAAGATGTCACACAGAAAGAAAGTGAGTTCCTGTATCAAAAGTACAAAAGTGAAATTACAAAGTATTCCTGTGGTATTGACTGTCATCAAAGATGAAAATATATAAAAATAAATAGCAAATAAAGTGACATTAGAAACTCTTCAGAATCGGAGTCTTCCCTTGAAGCTACATGTGGGTGAAATGTGAACCTTCACAATGAGGCTTCATTGTGAATTGAAAGAAAGCTTGTAGAAATGAACACGTGTCCACAATTATTTGCCTATAATTTTGAATTCCAATGTATGAGAAGTTTTGTTTTGTTTTGTTTTGTTTTGTTTTTTGCATAACCCACTTGGCAGACTAGCATGACCTAATCTAAGACAACCTAGAATCTTTATGTATATCAATCAGTGAATCAGATATTTCTTCTGTTGAAGAAATACCAGTGGCCCTGCCCTTCCTGTGAACTGTTAATCATATATTATGTATCTTCCTTTGAGAAATTTTGAAATCTGAACGATAACTTGTTCCAAGTGTTTTAAGAAGAGATAGTATGGCTCATGTCTGTAATCCCAGCACTTTGGGAGGCCAAGGCAGGCAGATCACCAGGTCAGGAAATCGAGACCATCCTGGCCAACATGGTGAAACCCTATCTCTATTAAAAATACAAAAAAATTAGCTGGGCATGGTGGTACGCACCTGTAGTCCCAGCTACTGGGGAGGCTGAAGCAGGAGAATTGTTTGAACCCAGGAGGCAGAGGTTGCAGTGAGCCAAGATTGCACCTCTGCACTCCAGCCAGGGGACAGAGTGAGACTCCGTCTCAAAAACAACAACAACAAAAAAAAAAACAACAACAACAAAAAGAAGGGTGCCATGGAAATACGATGCAGTCATAGAAAAGGATGCGTTTCTATCCTTGGCTGGAATGATGATGAAGTGAGAGGAAACCATCATTCTCAGCAAAAATAACACAAGGAACAGAAAACCCCAAACACAATGTTCTCACTTATAGGTGGGAGTGAACAATGAGAAAAATGGACACAGGGAGGGGAACATCACACCACTGGGGCCCTGTCATGGGGTGGGGAGGTTAGGGGAGGGAAGAGGGATAGCATTATGAAAAATACCCAATGTAATGACGGTTGATGGGTGTGACAATAAACCACCATAGCACATATATGCCTATGTAAACAAACCGCATCTTCTGCACATGTATCAGAACTAAAGTTATGATTAAAAATTGGTAGGTAAGCCTGGGACGTTTATTAAAATTAAAAAGTCTACTTGCAAAAAGACTGCAGGAGCGGAATGAAAATATGAAGCCACAGACTAGAGAAAATACTATGAATATAGATTTGTTTCAAGAATGTTATCCAAAATACAGAAGACTCTTAAATATTCAACAAAAACACACCATTAAAGTCAGGCCTAAAGATATAAGGAATCTCACCAAAAGGAGATAATGATGAACAATGAGCAAATGAAAAAACACTTCATATTACAGACTTTGTGATTATAATGATATGAAAATGTGGTTTGTTTCTTTTTTTTTTTTTTTTTTTTTTTTTTGAGCGGAGTCTCGCTCTGTTGCCCAGGCTGGAGTGCAGTGGCCAGATCTCAGCTCACTGCAAGCTCCGCCTCCCGGGTTTACCCATTCTCCTGCCTCAGCCTCCCGAGTAGCTGGGACTACAGGCGGCGCCACTGCCAGGCTAGCTTTTTTTTGTATTTTTTAGTAGAGACGGGTTCACCGTTAGCCAGGATGGTCTCGATCTCCTGACCTCGTGATCCCGTCTCGGCCCCAAAAGTGTGCTGGGATTACAGGCTTGAGCCACCGCGCCCAGCCTAATAAGGTAGTTTTTCAATGTAACCAGGTACCATTCTGCGTAAGATGCTGATAATGGAGTAAACTATTGCTCTGTGGGCTCGGCGATTTATAGAAAAATGTCACCTTTCATCAATGTAGCTGTGAACCTAAAAATCTCTAAAAATAGAGTACTTAAAAAAACTCTACTGGCTGAAAATTAGATTATGTCTATAAAAAGTTCTGATAGGTTTAATTTTATCAGATATGATTAAATTAATTGACAAAGGCATGTCTAGACAATATGATTTACTACTTGAGTTGGGAAAATATCACCATTGGTCTTGTGAAATTCAGAGGTATTATTATACATGCATTGTTGGTACTGGGCTTGTAAGAGGTAGTATTTTCCTAGTTAGAGATTGACTGGAAAACAGGGCATCCTTTCTTCTGCAGAAAAAAAAAAACCACCAGCCACTCTCAGATAATACGTATATGTTAGTACACATGAATAAATCTCTAATCGGTGACGTTCACGTTATGAGATCTAGTTCTGCGTTTCACTCTTAGGAGACTACCAAGACTTTCAATTAGAGATATTAGTCATTTACAGCTCTCAACTGGGTAACGAGTGATTAGGAAGACTAAGAAAGAAAAAATAGTAAGCCGGATTGTGATGCAAGGGATTTACCAGCCTTTCTAGAAGTGGTACTGTATTGAGATAGTGGTTGAGATCAGACACAGAACTCTGTAAAAAAAATGAAATTACATATGGATCGAGTGTCAATATTAAAAAGGAAGCTAAATGTAACCAAACTAATAGTGAGAGAATTAGTTTCTTTTTTAATTATGTTGATCACAAATTGTCAAGAATAGGAGTAGTAAGCTTGAGTATCCTTGACAGTGAAAATTCTGATGGTTAAAATTTTGGTACCTATAAACCCATGGGATAGCTTTAGGATGGGCTGTATGTGTTGTTTGTACTGCTTCTGTCAATGTTTAATTGAGCCATACTCAGACCCTGTACGTTACTACTTGATTCTCCAGTTCTACCATAGCCATTTAGTTCTCATCCTGGAGACAAATAACAATTAGAACAAAGATGGGAAACATTGACAAATAGCAGCACAGTAAAATGATGTCACTGCCAAAGGGGCTCTAAGAAGTAAGATGCAGAGTCAAAAAGTATGTATATTCTAGGTTTCCACATAATGGATATGAAATGTGTGAGCCTGTATGTTATCAAGATACTTGGGACTGAGGTAGATTTATTATAAAATCGATGATATTGAAACGTTAATTCTTTGGGCAGTGGTTGTGCACCTGTGTCACAAGTTACTGAGGATGATAGGCAGGAGTACAACTTGTTCCCAGAAAATTTGGGCCAGCCTTGAGCAACATAGCGAGCCCCATCTAAAGAAAAAAATAATTAAAAAGGTAGAACCACAACATATGTGGCAAATTTTGGGGGGGTGTCCATTCTTTTTCCAGTGTTATGTTGTCTGAAATAGCTGAAATGAGTCAGAACTACTTGTGTTTCCTTAATATGTAAGGCTGAAGTTTCTAACATCTTGACACTCAATTTTTTTTCGTAACTGTAAAATGATACCTATATATATATAACATATAGTCATTGATTAATAGAATGATTAATAAATACCACTTATAACAAATATTTCTTACCTGTATGTAGACTAAATGCTGTCTCTTTATACACAGACAAACATACGACTTAATGCTGACATAGACACAGACTGATGTTTCACTCAAAGAAGCTAAATTGCAGTTTGATTATGTAGTAAAGGAAATATAAAGTACATTTTAGGAGTCTGTTCAAATGCAAATTTGACCCTTGTTACCTTTTCCATTACTATTGGATGAAGGACTCTTCCGATTTGATTTGCTATACTGTGACAACACATTATCAAATGGACATTTTTGAAATATAATGAGGAAAAAGAGCTCCCATTGTGTTTAGAGCTTCGATAGCACCATTTCATCAAACAGCAACAGAAGTTATACCAGTTCAAACAGTGTGGAATTATCAATGATACTGTTTTCCTATGGCAAGAAGAAAACTGGTTGACACAAGAACAAAACAGAAAACAAACAAAAAAAAAAGACAATGACAAAAAAACCACTTCAAATTCAACCAATCAAAAGCGACATCATCTAAAGGCCAATTAGTTGTTCTTGTAGCTTTCTGTTAACCAATAGCTCATTATTTTGATCTCAATTCCATTCACTGAAGCCAATGAGCCCTCTCTTGAGTTGTTTCTTTTTTCCAAAGTGATGTAAGATAGAATAACATGTGCAGATGCTATCTCGATGTCAATAATTTCATAATAGGTGGTAAAAGTTTGTTTCTCATTTTATTTGGACGGTGGTGTTATGTATTCCTGATTGAAATGAACCTTCTTTATATTTTCTTTATATTATAAAGATCTATTGAAACACGTCTAAAAGGTTTTTAAAAGAAAACAAAGTGGTCAACCTATTACTTAGCAACCACTAATTTTATGCAGTTTAAAATTCAATACAGAATGCACACTTTATTCATATTACACTGTGCCCATGAGAAATCAGTCTCTGCAATAACACAAAACTTTAGCCGTGTTGGAAAGCTCAAATCTCAAAAACCAAAGGCAACCTTCACATTTTGTGACACAGAACAAATACAAAAAAAAAATTACCGCAACCCATTATGTTCTTCGGTATTCTAACCCTGTTGGACAATCTGAGACTCTTTCATAAGTCCTAATCTTCACCATACATGTTTTTTTTTTTTTCAAACTGCAGGTATCAAATATCTCATTAATGCTATTGTTTACCTTCTTGTCTCAAGGTATACCTTTCTCTTGTTAAGTATAGCATGTCTCTCCTCTTCAGTGTCCAAAAACTTCTCTTTCCTTGCTCACTAGAGAGATAATTTCTGGGGTCTTAAGTTCACTATGTACAAATTCATAATTTGCTATATTAAAAAACAGTATATTTAGTCACCCAGCTGCTGGCTGGGTATTCATTCACTCCTTTTTCCTTAAAATAAGGCCAGGGCTTTTTTAAACACTTCTGAGTCTGTTAGTCTTTACTTCCCAAGATAAAATGCATCCAAAATAATGCTCCCCAAATAATATTGTAAATATCCAACTAACGTAGTATGTGGATTAACTGGATTTTTATATAATTAAGTTCTGGGTACATGTGCATAACGTGCAGGTTTGTACACAGGTATACTATGCCATGGTGTTTGCTTACACCCATCACACCCATCATTCTCATTGTATCTCCCTAATTTACTCCTCCCCCCTCCCCCCCATGATAGGCGTGTGTGATGTTCCCCTTCCCGAGTCCAGTGTATCTCTTGTTCTCCCATATGAGTGAGAACATGTGGGTGTTGGTTTTCGTCTCTGTGTATAGTTTGCTAGAATGATTTTTCCAGCTCATCCATGTCCTCAAAGGACAATCATCCTTTTTTATGGCTGCATAGTATTCCATGGTGTATGTGCCACATTTTTATCCAGTCATCAGATGGGACATTTGGGTTGATTCCAGTCTTTGCTATTTGAAAGTGCTGCAATAAACATACGTGTCATGTGTCTTTTGCAGAATATTTTAATCCTTGTATATACCCAGTAGTGGGATGGCGTCTATGGTATCTAGTCTAGATCCTTGAGGAATCCAATGTTTCCATAATGGTTGAATTATTTACATCCCACCAACGTGTAAAAGGTTCCTATTCTCACATCCTCTCGCACTGTTGTTCTTCACTCTTCTAAATGATCCATTCAACTTGTGAGGTGGTATCTCATTGTGGTGATTTGCATTTCTCTGATGCGAGTGATGATGAGCATTTTTTCATGTGTCTGTGTGCATAAATTCTTTTGAGAATGTCTGTTCATCTTCTTCCCCACTTTTTGATGGGTGTGTTTTTTTTTTGTATATTTGTTTATTTGTAGATCTGGGTATTAGTCTTGTAAGTGAGATTTGCAAAAATTTCTCCCATTCTGTAGGTTGCCTGTCACTCTGATGGTAGTTTTTTTGCTGTGCAAAGTCTTTAGTTTAATTAGATCCCATTGTCAATTTTGGCTTTTTGCCTGCCTTTGGTGTTTTAGCATGAAGTCTTGCCCATGCATCGTCTGAATGGTATCCTAGGTATTCTTCTATGGTTTTTATGGTTTAGGTTCTAATTTAAGCTCTAATCATCTTTTGATAAATTCTTCGTATATAAGGATAAGGAAGGGGTCCAGTTTCAGTTTTCTGCATATGCTAAAAACTGTTTTAAAAACAGAAAACTAATTTTGGAGAAGGAAAATAATTTATCACATACATACAAGTGATAAAACCGGAACTTAAGAGCCCTGATTCTTTAGAACCCTGTTGGAACATCATGTTTCTCTTGATTAAATACCCATGTTATAGTTTCTAGTGCTCTCTCCAAAAAATGTTAGTATTCCAGGTATTGGTCTAAAGTTTCTTTGTAGAGCAAAACGACTTTGTAGAGAAAATAGCTTTGAAAATGTCGTAGGGGCGACTTGAAAGCATGTCTAAGGCAGAAAGAGAGAAAGACACTTGAGCTTCACAAAGAAAAGTAGGGGGAACATCTAAAGAGTCTTAGCAATGTCAGGGGTAGGTAGGTAAATGGAGGGGGTCCGTGGATGCTAAAAGAAAGAATAACAAAGACTTAAAGGAAAAGTCTTCTCCTGGAGTTGTGGTGGTATGATATACATTTTGTGCCCAATCTATATAAATCTCAATTGCGCTTTATTTAAAGAGGTTTTTTTTTTTTTTTTTTTTTTTTTTACAGAATGATGAGAAATGCCAAAAGTACCTGGTGCAAGGATAGACTACTACAGCTGATGCCACTGGCATCTGAACTTTTGTATCATACCCATCCAGAAATAGCTGGAAAATACGTGAAATAAAAAAAGGCTAATGGCTTCTGCTGTCAAGGCAACTTAAAATGTCGTTTGAAATAATTGAATAAAACTTAGAATGTATTTAAATTTTTAACTGGCTAGATTGGTGTTATGTGTAATAATGAGAAGATCCATTAGGGACCCTTACAGGGATTTAAATACTTTAAGATATGAAATATATTAATGCCAGTTTTTTACCAAAAAAAAGTATAAAGAGAGCAAAGATATAGATTATAACAATATAAATAGTCTCTTTTTTATGTTATCAAATATGGATTCCCTACCTTTATTGAGGCCACCAAGATCATTTTGGCTATATACAAGCTAGGATTGCTACATGGATGACAAAATACCTACAACCTTTCAGGCAATGAATAGAAGTTATCACTTTGTGTCCAACTCTAGATTTATTTATATTAATAGATTAATTCTGTTCTCATAATCAATGTTAGCATGCATGTGAATACAAGAAACAAAGGAAGGTAAATGTGTAAATCTCTTTTTATTTGCCATGAAGAAACCAGGCCAGTGAAAGTGCTTTCTGGAGCTTCTAGAATGCAGAGTAATTTTCCAGCTAGGTCCCTCTATTGCATTCACAGATAAGGCATGATGTGTGACAGGCTTTAGCAGCCTATCTCAATCTAAAGAAGTCAGAGAAAAATAAGCGAAATCTAAAGATAAAAAACACAATGTATTTTAACTGTGGCTTTTTTTTTTTCCTGGAGAATACACTCTAAATGTTTCCATGGTAGAAGACTATTTTTGTCTTCTTGTGTGTCTATTTATTCTGTCATGAGAACTATTTTTCAGAGAATATATTAAAGATTTATATTTTCTTTTCAATCTAAGGCAAAGGATTATATTCCCGACACCAGAACATTTTTCAAAAAAAAAAATAAAGAGTATATTTTTTGTGAAGATGTCCTAATGAGGCAGGGTGAAGAGGAGGAGAAGTATACATTCATTTTGTGACAAATATTTTAATGACACAGAATATTGACCATTCAATCCATTTGTAGATGACAGCTTAGGACTGACTACCAGGCGGGACTTGGAAAAAGTATCATACTCATATGGTTTTCTCTTCTTCTCAAAAGGACAATTATCATCCTGGTGGAATATGGAAGAATACAAATTGAAAGTAGAAAATCTGTACTACTGCCAAATACATATAGAAGATTTCCCAAGTAATTTCTGTAAACAAACACATTTTAAGCAGCATGCATGATACAATTGTGCCGTAATTAAATTATCTATTATGCGGACTGTGCTCGAGAAGGAAAATTTAAAGAACTGTTTTCTGATAAATAATCATTATATTGTAGCTAAAATTGAAAAGTATGCTGTTTCGTGATTACGTCAAGTTTTCCACATAAGTGAATATAAATGGTGTTCAGAGTCATTAAGTTTCCATAGGGTAAAAGAAATTAAATGAAGTTATAAAATTTATTCAGTCATGGAGTACCAAGATCTAGAGTTACAATGCAGGTGAGGTCAGAAACTCCCTCAAATGTTTTTATGTAGTTTTCTATCCTTGTCATCTGATTTAAAATATTTTCTGAATAAGTTGATAAATAATATGCTAATAAGGTAGATGAGGCTAGAATCTGTATCTTCCAATATTGCTGATTATCTGAACATGTATCGAAGAGAAAAGTCTAGACCAAAATGATGAAACCAGATTGTATCTCATTTAGTATTTTTTGCTGAAATATAATCTATGAAATATTGATTATACATTTTCTCTATATAAGCACGTTTTTGGGGACACAGCAGCATAGTTTAGGACTGATTTGAGCTATAGACAGACTTGAATCTTTTGCTGAAAAGAGCATAAAATATTGTATACTGTTTTTAGCCAGGTACATTAGACAGTAACTAGGCAACCAAAACTAAAAACGAAGACAAAACAAAAAAGACAACTAGTTTGGAAGCCCCTTGTTAAACTCGTGGCACATACCCCATTTTGATCTTACCATATATGTAGATAAGTTGAAAGGTAGAACCTAGAATAGAGATGGCCAAATCCCCAGGCATCTTGAAAGGTGTGAACCTATTCAGAAACGGGTTTTTGCAATATATAAGTTCAAATCTGAGGATAGATCATCCTGGTTACCTGGGCGGAGAGCCCTAAATCTAATGAGAATGTTCTTCTAACAAAAAAAAAAAACAAAAAAAAAAAGAAAAAACAAAAAGAAAAGAAAGAAAAAAGAAAACCACAGATGTCACAGGAAAGCAGCAAAGGAAAGTACAAAGGCCACCAAGCCAAGGAAATTCCTAAGGATCTACCAGGCTCTACAAACCAAGGAATACTAAGGATTCCAGGCAGCCATTTCAAAATAAAAGCATGGACTGGAATTCTTCCGGAGCCTTGGGAGGGGTGTAGCCTCTGAGGACATCTTGATTTCAAACTCCTGCTTTTAGGATTGTGAGGCAAATACTTAATTACTTTAGCCATCACAGTTTTTGTGTAATTTGTTTACAGCAGCTCGAGGAAAACTAAGCACCATGTTATCTTCGAAGTGAAATGGTAAATAAAAAATACTGAATGGTATATTTAATGTAAATTAAAATACACCAAGAGCAGTCACTTTAGGGAAAAATCAAGATAGATATTTCCTTACTGTAAGAACTGGCCTAAACGACTGCAAAGACATTGGATAAAACTTGTTGACAACTTAGACAGGCTGGCTTTGGCATAGATGAAAAGAAGTTCCAGGTGAGAATAACATGTGGACATAAATCTTTCCAGATCTACTAAGCACAACATCTAATGGAAAGACAAATCTTGTTTGGTTTATGAAATGGTTTCCATACCAGAAACCCCCATAGGGTAATAAAAGGGCATGTGAGTGAAAGCTGGCAGACTTGAGTGAAAAAACGTGTCCTGGCGAAAGAAAATAGGTTGGATTTTCTGGGAGAGACCAGAGAAAGGGTAAAAACAAATTTCTGGGAATCTCTGGTGTAGGCAGGCAACATGGATAAACCATTTCGTAATTATCAACTCCCCTGCAGTATAAACAACCTATTGTCCCATTAAGATGGATGGGACACAAAAATACTTTGGAGTGAATCTTGAGAGCTGATGGAATATGTTGGACTGCACCGTTTTTTCTTTCTTAATTACGCCTGTTTCAAAAACTCTTAATGAACTCTGGGCTCTGTGTTTTATTTTGTTGTTGCTGTGTGTTTTGTGTTTGGGAAGGATGCGAAGTCCGTGAGTGGGTGGCACACTGTTTGCAATTTTCCTAGATAGTCGTGTATTAATTTCACGCTGGCTGACAGGATAATGTAAGACCCATACTTTTGTAATCTTTTTTCACCGTGTTCGCAACTGATTTAACAGTTGACAGCATGTGATGATATCAAGAAGATGTGCTGTGCAAAAATGATTCTCATTTGATAAAACAAGTTTCATTGTCATGTATGTGCCGTTCCCATTGGGGAGTCATGGGATGTTGAGGATCATAGAATTTTATCCTCAGTAATTTTCTAGAAATCTGAACCTCTGCCCTGATTCATAGAAGGTTTCCAGGCAAGTCCTGATTGGCCCTCTGGCCTACAGTTCTTATGCTACGTGCGTAAGAATACAGCAAGAAGATTAAAAGGAGGGAGCATTCAGTGATATGGAGTAAATAAAATGAATTTTGGCACATGACAAAGGATTTATAGTCAGCTCTACTTTCTTGCTGTGTGATTGGGAGGACTTGTCTTATATGCACAGAGATCAACTTCTGTGTTCGAAAACTATAAAGTGCTGCCAGAGAAACAGAAGAATAACTTTGATGCCTGAACACAATGGGTTTATTCTTGCCTACTAAAGTGAAGCACGAGAGACAGTCCAGGGTTGGTTGCAAACTCCAGAAAAGTCATGGAAACTTGGGTCCTTATCTCTGCTTCTTTAGTAGATGTCTTCTGTCCTTAAGGCTACCTCAGATTCATGTGGCTCACCAGTGATCACATTCCACCACTCCAGGCATGGAGCTTAAAATGGTGTGCATTGTAGGGAGAGGTAAGAAGGGGGACAAATATTTGCATTCTCATGGAAATTTTCTAACAGAACTATCTGATACTATTTCGTTACTTCTCATGTACCTTCCTAGAGTCATAGAACTTAAAAAGGACCTCTTTTTTGGACACATGGCATCCACCGTTAAAAGAAGCCCTAGTACAAGGAATAAGTGTTTTAAGGTCATGTCCAAACAATGAGACTACTCCTTCAATGTACTCGATATGATGAAAGTCTGCCACATCTTTCATAGCCCTTATAGTTTGCCCGCTGCCAAGGTACCATCTGATGACCATACGCATTGCGTATGTTTCTTTATGTACTTTACGACTTTGAATACACATGTATCCATATCCTCTGTCTCCTAACACCCTGCTATTCTTCATTCATTATTCTCATTCATTCATTCACTCATTCATTCATTCATTCCACTTTACTCTGTATTCTACTAATTGTCAGGGTCCAACTGAATAAAATACAGTCTCTATATACAAGGAGCTCGAGTCTACTAGGGAAAACAGACAACAACATACCTAGAACACACAACTTTTGCAAAGATAAAACACATGAAAAAAATTGTTATAATATGTTAAGAGTTGTGGAGCCACTAAGACAGGACGGTCAGGGAGGGGAGAATCCCAGAAACCCTCATGCCGTCTTCCTGTTAAGCCTCTTCCCCCATCCCAGATAACTTATCCTGATCTTAGAACCTGAATTGCTTCTTTTGAAATTTGTAAGGTTGCACATCATACCACATGTTGCTCATTGTTATCAGGCCTGCTGTTAATCCACTGATATTTTCAAGCATCTACTATGTTGTTGCATGCAGCTGGAGCTGTGTTTGTTTACATGGTTCTTTTGTATGATAGTGTCACATTTATTAATCATTCCACTGTCAGTGGAATTTTGGGAGATTCTGGTTTGGAATGTTACGAATAATCTTGCAATAAAACTTTTTTGTAAATATATGTGCTATTCCTATTGGGTATGTATTATAAAATTACTAGGTATATTTCATGTGCGTATTGGTTTTTTTTAAAGATAATGCTCAACAGTTTTCCAAAGTATAGTAGTATAATTCTATTTCCATGTAAAATACCATTTATAGAAATAACGCCTCCATTGAGAGTTCTAGTTCGCCCACACCTATCAACACACAATGTTGAACTTAATCTCATCTTATCCTTTCTCCCCCAACAATCTGTTTCTTCTACATCATAGTGACAGAGCTGCATTCCATATTTGTGTGTCTGCACTGATTCTCTGTTTCAGTCCCTAAATTCAATAAAGCACCAAAACACAATTATCTATTTCTAAATATGTTCTAATGTATCACTTCTCCCTCCTCTGTTGTAACTTCCTACTCTAAACAAAAAACGCAATATCTCACTGGTCGACTGCAGTCACTTTTCAGCTAGTATTTCCTTTTTTCTCTCTCCCTTCAATCCAGTCTTCATACAGAATCAATGGGGCATTCTGAGATGTGTTCAAAAGTAAATCATATTATTTGACATCTTGTTTAGAAACCCTCATACAAATTGTACTATAATTCTAATGTTTTTAAGGTTCATTCGTTAGTATGTATCATAAATTATTCTTTTTATGTGTAAATAACATCCATTGAATAGATATGCACATTTTGTTTATCATTTCTTTTTTTTTTTTTTTTGATACACATTTGCGTTATTCTCACCTTTGGTTACTGTAACAGAGCTTCTATGAACATTAGTGTACGTATGCTAAATGGAAGAAGCCAGACACAAAAGGCACATATTATAGGATACCATTTATCAAAATATCCAGATAGACACATCTATAGCAGAAAAAGCAGATTTTGGTTTACAGAAGCATGGAAGAGGAATAATAAGAGTCATACTTAACGAGTATGAGAGTTCCATTCAGGGTAACAAAGTTCAGAAATTAGATATGGGTGGTTGAATAACACTGATTGTAGTTAATGCCATAAAATCAAACACTTTAAATACTAGATTTTATGTATATTTTACTACAATAAAATTAGATATACTGAGATTGCACAACTCTTTACTAAAATCATTGAGCTTTGCACTTTAAATGAATTTTATAATTCGTTATTTATGTGTCAATAAAGCATTTTCTTAAAGCCCTTCATATAATTCTCATTTACTTTTACAAAATACCAAACTTGTCATCTTGAATGATCTCACTCCTTTGATCCTCATTCTCATTTGGAGCCGTTCTTCTCAGGTTAACTAACCTCAGACCCTTTTTAATCTCCTTTTAGTTTCTGTAACACATTGCATCTTCCTTACCTGAGCCTTCTATGCTTGCCATTCTCTCTGCCTGGGACATTATTCATCTGGATTCTCCCACATGGAGAATAATTCTTTCAACTATTTCACTTTGAATCTCATCCCTGTAGATAGATCCCCCGCACCCTGTACAAGTCCCCTCAGGTCGTGCCTTCTGCACTCACATCCATTCCGTTTGCTCTCCCAGACTCCTACATCATCATCTCATTACCAATTGTCCATTTAACATCTATCTTTCCCCCACTAGGTATAAGCTCCATGAGGGTGGAGACTATGACTACTTCATCTACTTTAATAATATCTGGCACATAGTGCTTAAGAAATATTTATCAGAAAGAAAATTATGAACGCACGTCTCTCACTGGTCTACATTTGAAGGTGACATTTCAATAGATGCTCTGAATCAAGTCACTCCTGACACTTCTGTGAAGAATTCTGACTATGCCTGACCCATCTAGAACTCCAGCAAATGTTTTTGGATAAAGTTTGGAATGTCATCTGAGTCTCACATTACTAAATGAAAAAGATTTCTTACACAAAATATGCCCTTCAATTTATTTTAGTTTACTTAATGTTCAAAGATTTTATTATTTAACATCAATGCTATTATTAATATAAAGTCACTGTATTTCCATCTATTTCAAATACCACATAGCCATATTTCTGAATGTTCTAAGTTATAGCAACAAAGTAAATTACTTTTACTTTTGATGTTTTCACAATTAAATGACTCATAAAAGTGGTTAAATTGTAAGATAAATGGACTATAACCACCCTAAGCCACCTTCTCTGTACATGGCAAATATGTCAGACTTTCTGTAATAGTCCTTCATCTATTAAATCCAGAGGTTAGGTTAAATGGATGTTTACGTCCTCTGAGTTCTCCTGGCCTCAGGACCTTTTCATACAGAAATCCTGTCTACAGATTGCTGAATAGTTGCCAATTTATTCAGTTCTTCCACTTTCAAAGAGCAAACTAATAAAAATGGGCCACCAGAGTACATTTTAATTTTAATGGGAGTTATACTTCTCTGTTTATATATTTTCTTATTACTGGCCTTGATTTTTTTAAGTCAATAACAAATCAGATTATGTCTTAATATTTTAGCATTCTTTGACGTTCCATTTTGCAAGGAGATACAATTCAAATTGAACTTGGGAATTTATACACATTGGTAATTAGTTGACCCTTGTAAATTGCAGACTTTATTTCCCCATTCTGAGATTTCTGACATACTGTGTCAAGACATGAAACTCTAAGTCAATGATGTGGGGAAATATGTGCCAAAATGTTATGGCTTAGTTGAAAACACAGCTGCTGAAAAAAAAGGTAGGAAAATGGTAGGCTTTTTGTGTATCACAGTCAGCAGAGATTGCACCTTCCTCCAAATACAACGTACTTGAAAAAGTGTGAAGTCAAGTAGCATCTATTCTAACTATTTCATATTTGTTGAAACACTTCTCTCATGTGGCTATAAGCTCCCTGTGGGCACAGCTGATCGCATAGTTCTTTTTCACTCTCATAGCACAGTGGCAGTCGCCTACTGTGAAGATAAATGCTTACTGTTTAAGGTCAGAATGATTCAATCATAGTAAAGTTATTGGCTGCCTATTCTATGTCCCAACACAGGCTGATACAGAAATTGCTTTCTATCCCAAGGGGGTACCCTTGATGCTTTTTTACGTAGGGAATATTTTTCAAATATGTCATACAAAGCTGAAGCGCTGGGTTTGAAGGTATGTAAAGTAGTCCTGAAATTCATCTGTGGATGTATCGTTGGCCCTGACACATCTTCCTGGAAAGGAAGTGGAATTAATTAACTGCCTTATTCCCAGGATAGGAGTTGAGGTTTTGGGGTAACAAAAGTAAACCTGTCTCTGAATATTAGGAAACTGGAATAATCAGTGGAATGTTTAGTATCTTCATTAATAAAGGCACAGATTTTATTACAATGCTTTTATGTCCTAGCAACACCACAAATTTGTCCTAATCTATTGATAACACTAAACCGAGAGATCTTCATTCTATGTGGAAAGTAAAATATTGATTCCTATTATATTCGGGTTCTGTGTGAAACACATCACATAAGATAGGCATTTTGCTCTGGAATAAATTTAGAGGTAGGTTCTTTCCACCCATTTCACATAAGATAAAACTTAGACTTAAAAAATAAGTATCTTTTCCAATTTCACAGAATAAAAACAAGATGAGCCCTACAAAAGGATGTACTATGGTGATGGACTTTTCCACTTCTCCTTTCTATTGTATACAGCTGCATGAAACCGGGTGGTATGCCTTAATATTGTTGCAACTAATTCATAAAAGTACTAGAATAGAAAAATAAATATTAAAGTAGAACAATTTCACATTTTCAGCTATTGTGTTTATTGAAAATTTAACAGTAGCTGCATAAAAGTAGTTGAGTAGTTGATGTCGTTATCTTTTCTTCCAACAGAAAAACAATAAAATCTATATAATTTAATTTTACATTTGAAGTAAATGCTAATCACAATAACCTATAAAGTTATTCTCTGGAAAGTTTTCCGGTAAAACAAATGTAACTGTTTTTAATTAGACTACATTGTATGCACAATTTTACATTTGATGCTGAAATGGGAAATTAAAGGATTCAATCTCATTGGCCTTAAGTTAATTCAAATAAAAAATAACATCTCACTTGGGGTTTAAGCAATAAATACAGCTTTAAAAGTTCTGTTTTTGAAGTTTCAGTTGTCTTTTTTTTTTATCATTTGGAAGTTTCAATTTTTAGCACAAGCTACCTCCTATAATATACACTACTGCTTCTCCTGCCCAGAAAATGTCATTATAAAAGCAGTTTTGAGAGGTAAAACACAAAGCAATAGAAAAAAGAAAAGAAAAAAAAAACTCTTCAGGTATTTTTCTTTGTAAAGTGTTTGGAGTAATTTCAATAGCTCTATCTCATTTGTATTGCATAGTGCATTTACTATAATTACTTTTCTCTCAGATAGCCACTGCCGAAATAACTCCTGCTTAGCTTCCATCAGCAATGGATTGTGTTACCTAGGAGACCTGCTTATATTCAAATAATCTAAAATAGAATAAAAATATTATTACAATTGTGCTAAATATTCCAATGGTCAGATATTTTATATTTGATATAGGTTGGATGTTATTTTCCATAAGAAATACAAGAAAGACATAGGACCTCATTGCGCAGAAGCATTTTTTATTCTACGTTGCCTGTAGGAAAATTGTACACTTCCTCTAAACTGCTATAAAGGTTTCTATTACTCAAATCTAACTTGCTTCTCATGGGGTTTGCATCCTCCTAGGTGAAAGGCTAGGACTAGATACTGGACAAGAGGAAGTTAGAAGTGTTAAGAGTGAAACACAGCTTCAGGAAGTAGTATTTATTTTCTTTCTCTGGAGCAGAGGCTAAGCATAGGACAGAGGTCTTAGAGCAATCTTCAGGAGCCTGTGGTATAGACATCCCCAGAGTGTATGGATAAAGAAATCAAGGTATCCATAAGCTTGGAATAAAACTGAGGTTGAAAGCCATTTATTAAGCAGTCATTTGGTATTTTAAAATGAAGGATCTAGAACAGAAATTAAAGTGTTACATTCCGTAAGTCTTTGTCTTGCCTTGTCTTATTCTAGAAGGCATTATTAATTGATCATTTAACCATCATTGAGATCAAATGCTGTAACGCACTCCTCTGCTGTGATCACCTACTGTAGACTTGCCAGGAAAGTTAAAACGACTAGTAGAGCCAGAAAGTGTGAGGTAGATAATTAAATGATTATAGTTAAATTCCCTTCCTGACAATTTGAAACTTGTATGTGAGTTTAATTCTCGTGAGGAATTTATCTCTTCATAGCATCATTTAGTTTTGCTTTTAATTTTTTTCCCCCATCATTAACAGGCTATGTAATTTTTTGTTGCTGCAAGTCAAACATAATGTACATGGTAATAAGAACTGAGGTAAGTAAACATTTTGTATGATTATTTATGCTAATCTGGCTAGGAGTTGGGCTATGTTTAATATTTTATGTAGCTCTAGTTGCCAGAGCCTCAAACTCTTCTGATTTTTTCTTATTATTATTTTAATCTTGGCCACTCACTTTGGCCTCCCTAGAACTTCACCTTTGTGGAGGCTGAAGCAACTTCCTCTTGGACGCACATCCATCATGCTGACTTCTGATTAACACCAGTTCTGGGAATGCATCTAAGATTTCTACTTTCACATACCCATAAATTCTGCCCTTAGGTCAAACAACTTTGATGTTATTGTAAACATTTACTTACCATAAATCCTGCCCTTAGGCAATTTCCATATGGTATATAAACCCTATGTCTGTGGACAGGGATTAACCGTCTGCCCTTGGCTGCTCAAGACATGGCTTCTGTTTGTAAGTCCCTACAATTAACGAATGTTTCTTTTGTGAAACTGCATTTGTCAGCCTCTTTATTCTTCCCTTAGCGTCCTAGGCCTTTGCGGGTAGGTTTGCATAGACCTGCTCACTGCAGAAAAATTTCCGAGTCTATGTCTTGCAGCACATTTAACTGTAATTCGCTATTTTTACACTAGACCCCTAATGATGTGAAGGTAATATGTGTATGGGTGAGGGGGTGAAGCATTCTATAATCTCATTATTAAATCTCAGTCTTTCTGTGGGCCTGTATTTTAGGAATGCAATCTTCACCAGTGGTATAGTCCTCCTTAATATCCCCTGCAGGAAAAAAAACAAAAAACAAAAAAAAAAACACCCCACCTTCCCCCTTGCCTCATTTGATGAGATAGAAAGCATAGGAGGCTGGCATGGGAAGAAATGACTTTCCCTATTTGGGAAAATCTCTAATAAAGCCTTTTTCTCAGAAGGTGTTTGTTATGGAAATGTCTAGGCATAAAATAAAATAAAACTTGGACTGGGAAGGGGAACATCACACACTGGGCCTATCATGGGGGGAGGGGGAGGGGGAGGGATTGCATTGGGGAGTTATACATGATATAAATGATGAATGGATGGGTGCTGACGAGTTGATGGGTGCAGCACACCAACATGGCACAAGTATAACATATGTAACAAACCGCACGCTATGCACATGTACCCTAGAACTTAAAGTATAATAAAAAAATTAAAAAATAAAAAAATAGAAAAATAAATAAAAATAAAAATAAAAAAAATAAATAAAATTGCTCTTCCCTTTCCCCTGCCTAGAGGCAAGAGGGTAGGTTTCTCAGATCCTCACCAGGAGAACTCAGTGGGGCTCATAGTGGGGCTACAAAAAGTGTGAAGAGCAGTAAGACTGCAGCTCCTATAGTTTCTCATTAGTTCACGCTCAGCCTCCAACAATTGATCAACATTACCATGTAAGTTGTCCCACCAGTTTTTTACTCCATTGACTCCCGTTTCAGGTAAGCAGGTGTTCGCAATGACTCTCGATTCACCTGTCTCCACATTTTGAGTTGCTCTAAAACCTCAGTTCCCTTGTCCAAGAAAAGTCACACATTTTCAATCTTTGAATGCTGTTTTCTTCTTAAAAATAAGAGTAAAAACTCCTAACCTCTGTACATGTGAAAACTGAAACTGAGTCGTTTAATTTTCTTTTACATAAGTAATGAATAGTACCATAAGAAAAATATAAAAATTTACCAGTAATAAGAACGAGCTATTACCACCCATCTACTTAAAGGGATGAAAGGAAGCAAAGATTCCAAGAGAAAATTTTATAGTGAATTTGCTCTTGACAAGAGCTGGTTTTTTTTTGTTTTTTTTTCCCCCCTAGGGAGCAAAGTTTAAGAGATACCATACAGTAAGGAAGTAAAGTAGATAAAAACTCCAGTACGGGGTGTGGTGGCTCACATCTTTAATCCCAGCACACTGGAGGCCAAGGTGGGCAGGTAAGTTGAAGTTAGGAGTTCAAGACCAGCCCGGCCAACAAAGTGAAACCATGTCTCTACTAAAAATACACAAAATTAGCTGGGCATGGTGGCGGGTGCTTGTAATGCCAGCTACTCAGGGGCTGAGGTTGTCGAGATCACACCACTGACACTAGGCTGGGCTACAGAGCAAGAGTCCAAATCTCGGGGGAAAAAATACCCTTCAATATCAATCATTTCTTCTGACTGAACTACTATGATTCCTCCTTGACCACTTATTGGCAGACTGGAGAAGGGCAAAGGTTGAATCTGGTAAATAAAATGTTTCCAGCACAGCTGCAATTGTTACTACCAACACTCATTGGTAATAACAGCAACAATCAGCCAGGGTCATAGGAGGATAAGGAGAATGGTATCAGGGAGGAGAAACTTGGCTACCATGGGAAAATTCCCAGCACAGAAGAATTCCTGTGAGCTGAAGACTACCTCATTTATGTCTAGCAAATGTTCATAGTTGTGAATTGAATAGATTATAAGCTGGATTAAAAAGGCATAGTTAGCAAGAAAAAATTAATAAAGTCTTGAAGACAGGCATGTGCCTGAGTTATTCACACGTAGGGTATTCCTCTAGGTTTAAAGCCCTCATATAGTCTCTCGCTGCTGTAGCTTTTACCCATCTCTGTGGTTTAGTTCAGGTACCATTTTTTAAAATAAACTCATTTCTCATTGAAATTAATCTTCACTTTTTCTGAATTCCTATAGCAGATTTTGATTCCCTCACATTTCCAATACATTCCATCACTCATTATCAGATTTTATATAGATATTTCATCATTAATATATTTTAAATCACTTATTAAAGCAAAGCATGGAAAAATGAAACTACATAACATTGTATTTAAATTAGTATAATCTGTACGGCTTGTGGTAGAAGTCAGAATTGCGAAAATAAGTCATGGCTAATTGACAAAATGCTAGGCCAGGCCAAGTGTGCCAAATTAAGGAGTTTGAAAATTTTCTGGAATCCTCAAGCGTTTCTAAAATAAGTAGCTATACATATATCTAAGTAACTGTATGTCTATTTGACCTAATAGATTATTGTAGTAACTGCAACTAGGTGTTATTTTATCCTGGTCCTTAAGTTCCTCAAGAAACTGGTCAATTACTGTTATGGATTCATTTCTCTGTGAAAACAAAACTGAGGCTCAGAACAGTCAATGATTGCCCATGATCACGTAGCTAGATGGGGCACAATCATGTTCCGATTCCTAGTTTTGAGCACTACGTTACAACCTGATGCAATTTCCTCTTTGTATATTTCTGTGCATGTTCCTGTGCATGGTACCAACTAGTATCATTTCACAGTACAATGCTTACACCTGCTTTCTGCTAGACTATGCATATGGGGTATTTTCTTTGCAAATGAGTCACAAGTGATTAGCAAACGTTAGGGAAATAAACTGAGTGGATGGCGGGAGAAAGGCATTGGTTCTCATTAGCTCTTTCTATTTACACTCAATGATAAGTCCCAAAATATTTCATCTAGATACAAATTACATAAAAGAGGAGTCCATGTAAATGAATTGCCTGCCCGAAAAAATTAAAAAGAAAACAATTGTAAAAGAGTGAAGTACCATTTGATAATCTAGAGGAGATAGAATAAGTTTACAGTTAACATGCTTTATCTTTAGAAATACGTACGTAGAACTTTTGTGATTTGCCCGAGAATGATTTTAATACTTTAGATCTGAGGTTTTCAACCTTTGTGTTCACCGTGCCCTTAGTATCTCAGTGATTTTTTTCATAGTACCTCTAAGGCAAAAGAAATAAATCCTGTTTAGTAACACTTAGGTCCAAATAACGTTTATTTCCTAAAACATTAACACTTAAAAAAATAGGAGAAATTAAATACAATTAAACACCATTACTTACTGAAAGTACGTATGTACCTGTTTTCCACCGTAAAACTTTTCAAACCTCAGAATTAGACTGGTGGCAGCCACCCTCATTACCTATTTCTTGTTATTCAATTTATAACTCATAATTCATAATTTAATTCATAGTTGAATTCAATTTATAATTCAATTCATAATTAAATTCATAATTCAATAATTAATAAGCAGGCTTCCATCATTTCCTCATTCTGATTCTCTAATTGTATATATAGAAGACACATTATATTTTCATAATATAAATTTTGCTCCTGCCCCTTGCCCAACTACTCTATAGAATTTTAGTAATTTTATTGATGTAAAAATTTAAATTTTAAATAATTTGATACATAAATGCACGCTCATTGTAAACTTCAAAATCCAGATGAATAAAATCCCTCTCAATTTTCTACCCATATCCACTAACTACTGCTACAGGAATGATGACTATTGTTAACAATTTAAGGTATATATTTTCACTGAAATAATTACATATGTAGATTTAGAAGTATATGGTCACATTGTATATTTTATATTAAAAATACTAGATTGCAGGTATTAAAATTTTTCATGTACCCATTTTGGAGAAATCATTCTATATAAACAAGTATGAACTTACCCGGACCTCCTTTCTGCTATTGAATACTGACTTGTGTGTATGCTGTATAACTTCCTTTCGTCTGTCCGGATCCAGTCTCCACTCTTCTCCACACTGCTCTGTGTCCTGGGAAACGAACTAAAACGACTGCCTGAAAGAGCTCTTGATCCTCAATACCTTCCTTGCCCTGTGGCTTCTGATTGTATCTGTCAGTGCAGTGAAAGCCACTGGCAGGAGATACAGAAAGAAGAAAAGCAAAGTTGAGACACTTACTTCCCACCTTCCTGCATACTTGTTATCTATTTGTTTGCCATCTTCCCCCACCAAGGGTCATACCTTTTATCAGGTGGCCTTCTACACACAGCTGTCATGAGTTTCCCATTAGGTCAAGAGATACTGGGAGTTTCCATAGTTATAAACTCCAGGATACTACATTCCCTTTCTGGCTTTCCTAAACTTGTACCCATATCATTGTAAACAATGCCTTTATTAAAATATGTTCAGTTACTTAATTTGAGTGTGGCACTTGTTGTCATCTAAGTCTTTGACTGATGCATGAGGAATTGCTGTATTCAATCTTTACTTACACATTTAACTTCCTACAATGTGTGATATTTTGTACAATGCTACAATGAACGTCTTTAAACGTCTTTATAAGTACTGTGAGTATTCTTTTATAATGAATATTCTTTTATGGTTGATACCTTGAAGAATAGTTTGGGATTAAAAGGTAGCTTCATTTAAAAACTGATACACCATGGCTGAAAGTCCTACCAAAGGTGGGGGAATAATTTATTCTCTCTCGAAACTAAATGAAAGCATATATTTTTCCATCCCGCTCACCAACAATGAATTTTACAAACCTTTCTTAACCGTATAAAATTTTACCTTTAATTGTTTTAATGTGTGTTCACTGATTAGTAATGAGAAATGACCTTCTTGTAATATGTTTATTAGTCACTGATGCTTTCTTTCTGAATAGTTAATTCAAATCTTCTGCCGTTACCATGGGTGGAGGGAATGGTAGCTGGAGTGATATGAGAAACACATGGAGCAGAACTCAGGTTTTCCAGGCAAAGCATAGTAACCAGCCAGCCCTGGCCAATTCACTAACTGAATACAAACCTGAGCAAGCCCAATTCTGATCAGTACTTCTGTCCCAAATCAGTGGAACTTATTGGCTGGGGTGTAGATTTATGAGGGGGAAAAAAAAAAGCGTTGCTACTTTAAATCCTAAGATTTAGTGGTTTGTTAAACAGAAAAACAAATAATGATAAAATCATCTGAATCACTTTTTAAAACTTTATTTATTGTATTATTAGTGCTTTTAGTAAACTCCCTACCCTCAAGAATACTGCTTCTCCTGTAAGATTCCCAACTGGTAGCTGTTTCACTTTCCTTACTCCTAATACTATGGAGATGCGAAAGATACCCTCTGTGTCACATCCAATCTCTTTTCTTCCCTTTTCTTCCAAAACGCCTAGCTCCAGTGATGTTCCTTCTTCATCCCTAGGAACAACAGATTTAAATTTGATGTCATCCTCCTTCTACAAAATATCATAGACACTTAGGCTCATCTCACATCCCATAGAATTCGGCTGTCTGTCCCACATGACTACTTTCATAACTCTCGATGCTTTAAATATTGACATGGATAACTCACCCAACAATCATATTTGTACCCTAGAACTTACCATTACTAATAAGCACAAACTTCCCATATGTCAATTTCAATTCCTTCTAATTCCACCCCTTCACTAGCTTACATGCTCTAAGATCCCAACACCAATAACCAAATTAAGGTTTATTGCCCCTCTTGTATTACATTATTCCTCTCTTATTGTTACCTTCTTTTGTATCTTACCCAGCTTAAATTTCATGGTAAAACATTATAAAATCCCTCACCTATGTCTTCAACTCCCTTAGTAACACCACAATCTAGTTCACATTCTCTGCGTACCTTGAACCTCTGTATACCTACTTGAGCTTAGTGGTGTAAAACACACTATCAGGCAGATTGTTACAATAGAGAATGTTTGCCAGCTTCTTACATACTCCTACGGCTGCTCAACATTGTATTAGGTGTTTCCATTCTCCATTCAATCTGCCATCTTCCTAGATGACCATTTCAGACCCTGTCCTTTCTTCACAAACCTCCAAAATCTACACTCTTATCTGATGAGGTCAGCTCTTGCTTTATGAAAGAAATTAGTAGCAGCCAAAATACCTTCTAGATGTTTCCACCACTATTACAACCTTGTAATAGTTTTTTATGACATATATACATTTTTCCTGTTTCGTTAGAAATAAATATTCATGCTTCTATCCAAAGGCAACACCTTCAGTTCTACGATAGATTACTACTACACCATTTTCCTAAAGTACCCCATTTCTTCAATTTTTACCTTTGTTTTATTATTTTTAGTTGTGTGCATGATCTTTCACATCAATGTGAAAGATGTAGCTTTTTCTCTATCTTAAAACAAATTAAAACTGCTGAGCTCACTGCTGATCCTGCCTCTCCCTCTGCTTTATTAAAAACCTGGTTTTTTTCTTTACAACAACACTCCTTACACACTTCACTTCCCTCATTTATTGTAATGCTTCTTCATATTACCCCTTGAGCCCATTCCAAGCAAGCCTATTGCTCTTGTCACGTGTAAAGACTTCTAATACAAGGTCAGCAATGACTTCTTAATCACTGATTTCGATAGTCAATTCTTAGTCTTCATCTTGCTTGATCTATCTGCAGTATTTGCCATTCTCATCTTTAATACGCATTTGTAACTTTTTCCATACTGTCACCACTCTCTGAATGTCCTTGTATACTCTTATCTTTGCATTTGCTTCACTGTGTTCTCTCAATTCTGCTCTAAAAACATTGGAATGCCCAAAAACTTAGCCTTGGATTGCTTAAGTGTTAAAAATTGACATGTGTACACCAACCAAATATCATTTGTCACACATTTTTAAATGCAGTTTTTATACTAGGATTTTAAATTTATACCTTGTAGCTAGATTAACACGTGATTCAAAGACTTTTACAGTCAACTTTCTACTTGTATGTATACTTAGTTTTCTAATATGCAACTCAAAACAATCATACCCCAAACTTAGTCTCAGACTCTAACATGTCATCAATACCACCACTTCTTCTTACAATCTTTGCCATCTCAGTTTAAGGCAACTGTGATCTTTGTTTTTAAACCTGTGAATTTGTCTGTTACTTGCTTCTTTTAGAGTCCAAATAGGCTTAGCACAAAATATTCCTAGTGTGATAGATTTTAAAATATCCTCTTTAAAAGGATATTTAAGATGTCCTCTTAAATGTATTCGATTAACATTTCTTTGTCCTATCCTAACACCAATATTAACACCTTTTTTTGGACATATGTCTGATATTCTTTTATTTCATTGCTACCTCTATTAATGAGTCATTTTATTTTCTAAGATTAAATGTTTAACGTCTTTTAAACAAAAGAAAAGAGCTATTTAAAACCCAGTTTGAAACTAAGCATTTAATTGTTTTTAGATATTGATTTGATTTGTGATTACTGAGATGTTTAATCATTAATTTTAACAACTTTTTTATGTTTTCTACTTTCTCTGCTTAAAAAATATATTTCTTGTCTTCTGATGAATTCATGCAGCTACCTTACATTTATTTTTCTCTAATGGTTTGAAAGTCTGACATCTCATTAATATTTTTTAAATGGTTCCCCTTGAAATTTTAACATGTGTATTAAGCTTGCTATTCTATGAATGCCTTTGTTAATCATTTTCTTTATATTTTTCTCATATAAATCAAGAATCTTAGCAATCATTTGCTCTTCCTCCCACTCCCTGCCATCTTCATATCAGCACATTGAAAAGCCTACTCTACATTAAGATAATCAATAAATTAAATCTAAAAAAAAGTCCTATTGTTTTCTTCAAAAGCTACTTTATATGCCTAAGCATAAATTATACCGGTTTTATTGTTCTTCACTATTTCTTATACAATCTCTCTCTCAGATTATTGCTCCTTTTTTCAAAATGTCTCCTCTAGTAATTCTTCCAGACAGGGGTGGACATTGGGAAACATTGTGTGTTTAGGCATGCTTTCAGTTGTTTTATCTTGTGCTCACAGTTGAATGTTGGTTTGGTTAAATAAAGAGTTCTAGTGAAATAGTCATACTGCACATTTAGACAGATAATAATTCTTCAGAGTCTCGCACTACTATTACTAATGAGAATCCAGATGTCTATCTGCTGTTATTCATTTCATAGCAGCCTCTACTTCCATCCCATCCCGTAGAACTTCAATGGAGTTATCCTTGGTGTTCTGAAATTTCTTTCTGATACGACAACGTATTGATCATTTTAAATTTACTTTCTTATTTTAGGTAGACAATACAAATCTAAGGACTTGTGCTTCCTTTTCAACAAAGCTGGAGGCGTCACGCTACCTGACTTCAAACTATACTACAAGGCTACAGTCAGCAAAACAGCATGGTACTGGTACCAATACAGAGATATAGACCAATGGAACAGAACAGAGTCCTCAGAAATAATACCGCACATCTATAGCCATCTGATCTTTGACAAACCTGAGAGAAACAAGAAATGGGGAAAGGATTCCCTATTTAATAAATGGTGCTGGGAAAATTGGCTAGCCATAAGTAGAAAGCTGAAACTGGATCCTTTCCTTACCCCTTATACGAAGATTAATTCAAGATGGATTAGAGACTTAAATGTTAGACCTAATACCATAAAAACCCTAGACGAAAATCTAGGTAGTACCATTCAGGACGTAGGCATGGGCAAGGACTTCATGTCTAAAACACGAAAAGCAACGGCAGCAAAAGCCAAAATTGACAAATGGGATCTAATTAAACTAAAGAGCTTTTGCACAGCAAAAGAAACTACCATCAGAGTGAACAGGCAACCTACAGAATGGGAGAAAATTTTTGCAACCTACTCATCTGACAAAGGGCTAATATCCAGAATCTACAAAGAACTCAAACAAATATACAACAAAAAAACAAACAACCCCATCAAAAAGTGGGGAAAGGATATGAACAGACATTTCTCAAAAGAAGATATTCATACAGCCAACAGACACATGAAAAAATGCTCATCATCACTCGCCATCAGAGAAATGCAAATCAGAACCACAATGAGATACCATCTCACACCAGTTAGAATGGCAATCATTTAGAAGTCAGGAAACAACAGGTGCTGGAGAGGATGTGGAGAAATAGGAACACTTTTACACTGTTGGTGGGATTGTAAACTAATTCAACCATTATGGAAAACAGTATGGCAATTCCTCAAGGATCTAGAACTAGATGTACCATATGACCCAGCCATCCCACTACTGGGTATATACCCAAAGGATTATAAATTATTCTACTGCAAAGACACATGTACACGTATGTTTATTGCAGCACTATTCACAATAGCAAAGACTTGGAATCAACCCAAATGTCCATCTGTGACAGACTGGATTAAGAAAATGTGGCACATATACACCATGGAATACTATGCAGCCATAAAAAAGGATGAGTTTGCGTCCTTTGTAGGGACATGGATGCAGCTGGAAACCATCATTCTTAGCAAACTATCACAAGAAGAGAAAACCAAACACCGCATGTTCTCACTCATAGGTGGGAACTGAACAATGAGATCACTTGGACTCGGGAAGGGGAACATCACGCACTGGGGCCTATCATGGGGAGGGGGGAGGGTGGAGGAGGGAGGGATTGCATTGGGGAGTTATACATGATATAAATGATGAATTGATGGGTGCTGACGAGTTGATGGGTGCAGCACACCAACATGGCATAAGTATACATATGTAACAAACCTGCACGTTATGCACATGTACCCTAGAACTTAAAGTATAATAAAAAAAAAAAAAAGAGTAAGATAAAAAAAATTACCCATAGTAGCCTTATAGAAGTATTGCAATTTCCATTCTAGGAAGTATTTGATTTTTTTTTTTTTTTTAGTATTTCCTATAAAATAAAAAGAGAGTTAAGAGAATCTATTTTCAACTTTAGTTAGCAATGACCTTATCTTTGAACTCAAAGTCATTGAAAATATTATTGAGTATTGAGATTCACTGTTATCTATCAAATACAAATTCAATTGTATTCTATATGAAGTAACAACTTGTAGAAAGAAGCTTATGGGCTTGAGAATACAAGACATGGTGAAGATGTCACACAGAAAGAAAGTTAGTTCCCGTATCAAAAGTACAAAAGTGAAATTACAAAGTATTCCTGTGGTATTGACTGTCATCAAAGATGAAAATATATAAAAATAAATAGCAAATAAAGTGACATTAGAAACTCTTCAGAATCGGAGTCTTCCCTTGAATCTACATGTGGGTGAAATGTGAACCTTCACAATGAGGCTTCATTGTGAATTGAAAGAAAGCTTGTAGAAATGAACACGTGTCCACTATTATTTGCCTATAATTTTGAATTCCAATGTATGAGTTTTTTTTTTTTTTTTTTTTTTTTTTTTTTTTGCATAACCCACTTGGCAGACTAGTATGACCTAATCTAAGACAACCTAGAATCTTTATGTATATCAATCAGTGAATCAGATATTTCTTCTGTTGAAGAAATACCAGTGGCCCTGCCCTTCCTGTGAACTGTTAATCATATATTATGTATCTTCCTTTGAGAAATTTTGAAATCTGAACTATAACTTGTTCCAAGTGTTTTAAGAAGAGATAGTATGGCTCATGTCTGTAATCCCAGCACTTTGGGAGGCCAAGGCAGGCAGATCACCAGGTCAGGAAATCGAGACCATCCTGGCCAACATGGTGAAACCCTGTCTCTATTAAAAATACAAAAAAATTAGCTGGGCATGGTGGTACGCACCTGTAGTCCCAGCTACTGGGGAGGCTGAAGCAGGAGAATTGTTTGAACCCGGGAGGCAGAGGTTGCAGTGAGCCAAGATTGCACCTCTGCACTCCAGCCAGGGGACAGAGTGAGACTCCGTCTCAAAAAAAAAAAAAAAAAAAAAAAAAAAAAGAAGGGATGGTAGATCTGTATTTGAGTAGTCAACAAGAAGGCAAAAATTGTATTTCTGTAAACAAAAATAATATGCTATGTGCTATTAAATATACAATTCTATTTATTTATTCTCCATTTATATATCCAATTGAGCATGACCTTTCCAAGCAGCTAATTATTCCAACAGTGTTTCCATGTATGGATTTAGAAACTATGTGCATATGGTTGTACGCATAGCTGGGTATATAGCTAGGTATCTGGATAATATTGATATAATGGTTTTTAGTCATGACTGATTTCTGTCCTGAGAGGATAACTATGAAACACATCTGATGGCAATTCAATGAAATATGCAAGTAATCAATTTGGATAATATTGCTGGAGTTTAAGAAAGGTTTTTAATAAAATAAAAATATAAGACTGATTTTTGCAGATTGTTTCAAGCATTTTTGTACATGTATTATAATAAAGCAAAATGATTTTCCAAAAAGTTTAGTCACTAAGTATTGAGCTCTACCAAATAGTCATGTCAAAGGCAGTAATTTTGTTGCAACACTCCTATATGCATGTTTAAAAAGTCATTCTTCTAACATGAAAATAAAAACCTACATCTTCTAATGCAGAGTAATAGGACATATTCATTGGCATTTCATTACTTTTTACTTGGAAAATGACTATTTGCTACCAGTTCTTCTCTGTGGCAATCCCAGTGCTTTTCCATATGTAAAAACATGACATTACAGTATTAATACCCTACCTTTTATATATGCATGGTTATATATATTTACGTGTGTATATGTGTGTGTGGGGGTGTGTGTATTGACCTGAATCAATTTGTTCGTTAGGCAATTATTGGGTTCTTTTAGTAAATATCTGTAGGCTCTGATCATTATAGATGGAGAGAACCTTTGTAATTCCTCACATACAGCCCTACCACCAAGTAAATATTATAATTTTAAAAGTTTTGTACTAAATTTTTCCAAACTTACAAATATTTATTGACAAGCAGGCACAAAAATTACTACAGAACATGTTCCTAAAAGTTCAGAGAAGCCTCACTCTAAGCTCTGTCCTCGGGCATTCCAACAGGCCTGTTGACTGAAAGGTTCATCTATGGTATGTACAACAATATTTTTATAGCATAATAAGCCAATCTAGGATTCTTAGGCAACAGAGTGCCACAGGAAATGGGGTGATACAAAACTAAAGAATTATAGCACTAAATTGAATAGTTTGAAGTTGATGGAATTTCATACCCTATTTATGCTGAAGCAGTATGTATTATTTCTAACAACTATATTTCTTAAATATCATGAGTATCAAAAATTTAAATTAAATCTCTCTCTTTCTTTTTTGAGACGGAGTCTCGCACTGTAGCCCAGGTTGGAGTGCGGTGGCCGGATCTCAGCTCACTGCAAGCTCCGCCTCCGGGGTTTACGCCATTCTCCTGCCTCAGCCTCCCGAGTAGCTGGGACTACAGGCACCCGCCACCTCACCCGACTATTTTTTTGTATTTTTTAATAGAGACGGGGTTTCACCGTCTTAGCCAGGATGGTCTCGATCTTCTGACCTCGTGATCCGCCCGTCTTGGCCTCCCAAAGTGCTGGGATTACAGGCTTGAGCCACCGCGCCCGGCCTAAATTAAATTTCTTAATTCAGATATTCAGTTTCGGTTATGTTAACTACTTCTGAAATATGGATTCCTGATCATGATATGTCAAATTCTCGTGTTCTCATCTTGTGTATAGAACACATTTGTAAATGCATCTGAAAGTTTTTGGATGTTATAGTGACTTAAGAGAACTCCTGACATTTTGTGTGCGGAGGCCAGAGATATTTTAGCATTGTATATACATTTAATTGGAGTCTCTGCAAAAAAAAGAGCAAAATATGTGAATTTATGCTTTTCCCTGTTTGAATATGCAAAAAAATCACATTTTTCAGTTCATTACTTCTTGTACTCCAATTATACACATTAGACTTTCTAATTCTATCTTTCCTATCTCTTAATATCCCCTTCCTCTTTTCAATCTCTATTACTTTCTACTTCATTCTGTATATTTTATTGTTATTTATTTCTCTGCAGGTTATCTTTCTCTTGAGCAGTGTTTAATCTACTGTTTACATTTTTGGATGTTTATTTAAATTTATAAGTTTCTTAGTTTTAGTTATTTTAGTTACTTTTAGTTTCATTTTCTCTTTCTGATGTATTCATTTATAAAAATATCTTAAAATTGTCCAGTTTTGTGATTTGATCCCTTATGTTCTTAAACAGTTTCACAAGTAGTTTTTAAAAATATTATTCAGTAAGGTTCCATAGTGTAGTGGTTATCACGTCTGCTTTACACGCAGAAGGTCCTGGGTTCGAGCCCCAGTGGAACCACGGGATATTACCTTGTATTTGGCCAGGCGCGGTGGCTCAAGCCTGTAATCCCAGCACTTTGGGAGGCCGAGACGGGTGGATCACGAGGTCAGGAGATCGAGACCATCTCTGGCTAACGCGGTGAAACCCCGTCTCTTCTAAAAATACAAAAAGCTAGCTGGGCGAGGTGGCGGCGCCTGTAGTCCCAGCTACTCGGGAGGCTGAGGCAGGAGAATGGCGTGAACCCGGGAGGCGGAGCTTGCAGTGAGCTGAGATCTGGCCACTGCACTCCAGCCTGGGTGACAGAGCGAGACTCCATCTCAAAAAAAAAAAAAAAAAAAAAAAAAAATTATTCATACAATAATTCTAACACTTTTAGTCTTGGGTGGTCTAAATCAGTTTTTTTATCATTTATGTAAATTCATCAAAGTAGCCTGCCTTTTTGTATATTCATCTTCGATTGTGCCTTTTTTAACATTGTTTGCTTTTAACTATGGAACTTCTAAGACTTAAATGGGGAATTTCAATAGTGTTCCTGCTTACAGGACTTGTTTTTACCTTTTTCTTTTTTTTATTTTATTTTATTTTTCTGAGACGGAGTCTCCCTCTGTTGCCCAGGTTGGAGTGCAGTGGCATGATCTCACTCAATGCAACCTCCACCTCCAGGGTTCAAGTGATTCCCCTGCCTCAGCCTCCTGAGAAGCTGGGACTACATGTGCATGCCACCACGTCCAGCTAATTTTTTTGTATTTTTAGTAGAGATAGAGTTTCACCATGTTAGTGGGATGGTCTCCATCTCCTGATCTCGTGATCTGCCTGCCTTGGCCTCCCAAAGTGCTGGGATTCAGGCGTAAGCCACCACTCCTGGCCACTTTTACCATTTTTAAGAGGTAACAAAGGGAGTGATACTGATCTGTGGCTACATTAGCCCTCTTAAACAATTTGAGTTCTGTTGTAGGAGTTTCTTACCTCATTGTTGCTCAAGAATCAGTAATGCCGGCCGGGCGCAGTGGCTCAAGCCTGTAATCCCAACACTTTGGGAGGCCGAGACGGGCGGATCACGAGGTCAGGAGATCGAGACCATCCTGGCTAACACTGTGAAACCCCGTCTCTACTAAAAAAAATACAAAAAACGAGCCGGGCGAGGTGGCGGGCGCCTGTAGTCCCAGCTACTCGGGAGGCTGAGGCAGGAGAATGGCGTAAACCCCGGAGGCGGAGCTTGCAGTGAGCTGAGATCCGGCCACTGCACTCCAGCCTGGGCGACAGAGCGAGACTCCGTCTCAAAAAAAAAAAAAAAAAAAAAAAAAGAATCAATAATGCCAATAGCAATATTCTCAGGCTAACCTCCTTTTTACAGATAACCTAATGTGTGTGCTGAACATATTGGTTGGAGGACAGCCCTGGCAATATTTATCAATATCATTTAAAATAACTGGCCTCACAGAAAGACTATCATATGCACGGTATAATTGTTCTACACTATCAGTGTCTTTTAGAACGTACAGCCATACGTGATGCTGGTAGCAGGAGTTAGATGTTTAAGTTCCTGCTTTCTACAATACCTAATTCTACAATTTTTCATTTCTCAGTACCCAAAGGACTCCAGTTGTTTTTGTCACAATCATGACAATTCTGTTAGATTAGTAAACTCTATTATCCTACTTCTTAAATGCTTTGGGGGAAAAAAAAGCCTACCAGCTTATTTTAAATAGAGAAAAGCAGTGAATACAGAAGTTCCTTGAGATTCATATTAACAAATTTTTAATGAAAAATATTAATTATAAAGCAACTCTAGGTTGAATTATAGGCACCCATAGTATAAAGAACTTCTAAATGAAGCCACACAGATGGTCTCTCTGAAAACTCACAGAGTATAAATTGTGTTTATTAACTGAATCTTCAAAAGGACCTTCTATTCCTCATATCTTGATTTAGGTAATAATATATGTCACATTTGCAGGATGTTTCTATCTCCTGTGGATATTTTTCACCTGAAAGCCCTTTGGGAAAACAATAATTATTATAATTCACAGATTTCATGTGGACCTTGTACTTTCAACTTCTCCCTTCTCATACTCCACCATGCATTCTGTCATTTATAACAAAACTTTCATTAAGATGTACTGCATAAAAGCAAATTTTATTTCTACTACTCTACCAATATGTGTAACTTTAAATATTATTTAGGTAAATAAAGCTTCTAACTGAAATTGGAAGACTAATTGCACAAATGGCAACAATTCAGTATAAGTCCTTCATGCATTCACTTTATCTTCATCAGCAGGAATAGCAATGAAAAATGAAAGGAGATGAAATGTTCACTTCAGAACTGATGATAATTATAAGTGAATAAAGTTGATCAGAATAGTTTCATCAGAAAAGTATAGACCTTAAGGATTTGTTACACACGTTTGTCTACTGTGAATAGAATCTATACTGGTGGAATAACAGAACTCATAGGGAACATAGTATTTTAGAATAGGGATCTGCCTGCATACTGAAACCATTCCATCATATGTTAGCACACTCAGTGTGCCCTTTATAGATGGTGTTTCCACTGGCACATCATAACCTGAAGTAAATGAGGGAAAAATCTCTTCATTTCAAAGGCTATGCACTTATAGCAAAATGACATGAGATTACTGGGTCATTCTTAGAGTTTGCTCAAAAATGTTTTTATATTTTAATTCATTTAAACACATAGCAACCCATAATTAGTGTTGAATTTATATTATCATGCTTATGATTTCACCACTAACAAGTTTTCAAGAAAAAAAAAAAACAGAAGTTCAAAAATCCATGAATATCACTATGCAAAATGGACTGTAATATTTGAAAAGTACAAATTATTTCTCCTTCCCTGTTTTGTTTGTTAGTAGATTTTGGGAAGTGATGAGTTAGTGAATGAATTATAGTATTTGTAATTCATACTTCACTTTACTACCCCCTGTCACCTCAAATAGTAATCATTTATCTGAATATATTTCCTGGCTTAAGTTACCACTGCCTTAAAACAGGTGAAAAGTAACATACATTTTCTTAATCTAAAGAAGACATTAACTTTGTCAATTCTTTCTTTTTGAAGAGAATTTTTTATCATAAGTGAGGTTGCATATATAAAAATAGTGGGGGCATTTGTCTACGTGTTTGGAGACTGGAGAACAAGTGAAAGAGTTAGAGTATGTTCTTTTATTTAGATGATCAGATTGGTAAGTCTTCTGAAATGCAAGGCAAAAGTTCAAAGGTTTTAAGCGTAACCACTAGAATTGGATTATTCTTTTTTAATTATTTTTAGCTAGTACCAATTATTACATGAACACTGAGCTAGGCATTGGAAATACATATGTATCTGTGTGTGTGTACTTATGTGTCTTTGATATTTAGTTTTGGTAGTTTTTATCTTTCGAGCAGCATTCTATTTCATCTAAGATATCAAATACAAATCTGTGGGCCTAGAAATGTTTATACTCTTCATTTATTAGCATTTTAATATAGTCAGTAGTGATGGGCTCTCTTTTGTCCTTTTGTATGTGTTATTTATTTATTTATTTTTATTTATTTTTGAAATTGATCATTGTATCTTCCCTCTTTTATTCGGGGTTAACAGGGCTAGGGACTTATTTTACTAATCCTTTCAATAAACCATCTTTTGAGCCAGAGAGAAAGGCCAGGTGACCTACAAAGGGAAGCCCATCAGACTAACAGTGGGCCTCTCAGCAGAAACCGTACAAGCCAGAAGCAATTGGGGGCCCATATTCAACATTCTGAAAGAAAAGAATTTCCAACCTAGAATTTTGTATCTGGCCAAACTAAGCTTCATAAGTAAAGAAGAAATAAGATCCTTTTCAGAAAAGCAAATGCTGAGGGAATAAGTCACCACCAGGCCTGCCTTGCAAGAGCTCCTGAAGGAAGCACTAAATATGGAAAGGAAAAACCATTACCAGCCACTACAAAACACACTGAAGTACACTGACCAGTGACATTATGACGCAACCACATAAACAACTCTGAAAATAGCTAGCTACATCATGATGACAGGATCAAATTCATGCATAACAATATTAACCTTTAATGTAAATGGGCTAAATGCACCAATTAAAAGACACAGACAGCATGGCAAGCTGGACAGAGTGAAACTCCATTGGTATGCTGTCTTCAAGAGCCCCATCTCATGTTCAAAGAGACACATAGGCTCAAAATAAAGGGATGGAGGAAGATTTACCAAGCAAATGGAAAAGAGAAAAAAAAGCAGGGGTTGCAATCCTAGTATCTGATGAAATAGACTTTAAACCAACAAAGATCAAAAATTACAAAGAAGGGCATTACATAATGATAAAGGGCTCAATTCAACAAGAAGAGCTAACTATCCTAAGTACATATGCACCCAATACAGGAGCCCTCAGATTCATAAAGACCTTCAAAGAGACTTAGACTCTCACACAATAATAGTGGGAGACTTGAACACCCCCACTATCAATATTAGAGCATTAAGACAGAAAATTAACAAAGATATTCAGGGACCTGAACTCAGCTAGAGATCAAGTGGACTTGATAGATATATAGAGAACTCTCCACCCAAAAACAACAGAATATACATTCTCATGGACACACAGTGCTTACTCAAAAACTGATCACATAATCTGAAGTAAAATATTCCTCAGCAAATGCAAAACAACTGAAATCATAACAGTGTCTCAGACCACAGCATAATTAAATTAGAACTCAACGTTAAGAAACTCACTCAAAACCACACAACTACAAGGAAATTAAACAACCTGCTCCTGAATGACTCCTTGGTAAATAATGAAATTAAGGCACAAATCAACAAGTTATTTGAAACTAAAGAGAACAAAGAGACAACATACCTGAATCTCTGGGATGCAGCTAAAGCAATGTTAAGAGGTAAATTTATGTCCTCATCAAAAAGCTGGAAAAATTTCAGGTCAACAACCTAACATCACAACCACAAGAACTAAAGAACCAAGAGTAAACAAATCCCAAAGCTTGCAGAAGACAATAAATAAACAAGATCAAAGCAGAACTAAAGGAAAGGGAGACACAAAAAGCCTTTCAGAAAATCAACCAATCCAGGAACTGGTTTTTTGAGAAAAAAATAAAAATAAAATAAATAGATTACTACTAGCTAGACAAAGAGGAAAAGAGAGAAGAATCAAATAGACACAATCAAAAATGATAAGGGAGCTATCACTACTGACCCCACAGAAATATAAACAACCATGAGAGAATACTATAAACACCTCTATGCACATGAACTATAATAGAACATCTAGAAGAAATGGATAAATTCCTGAACACAGACACCCTCCCAAGACTGAACCAGGAAGGAACTGAATCCCTGAATAGACCAATAACAAGTACTGAAATTGAGGCAGTAATAAATAGCCTACCAACCAAAAAAAGCCCAGGACCAGATGAATTCACTGCTGAATTCTACCAGAGGTACAAAGAAGAGCTGGTACCATTTTTACTGAAACTATTCCAAACAATTGAAAAGAAGAGACTCCTCCCTAACTCATTTTATGAGGCCAGCATCATCCTCATTCTAAAACTTGGCATAGATATAAAAAAAAAAAAGAAAGAAAGAGAAAAAAAGAAAACTTCAGACTGATTTCCTCTATCGTTTTCCTGTTTTTCAATTTCATTGCTTTCTGCTCTAATTTTAATTATATATTTTATTCTGCTTGCTTTAGGCTTAAATTGTTCTCTCTCCCTAGTTTCCTAAGGTAGAAATTTGGATTATTGATTTTAGATCTTTCTTTTTTCTTATATATGAATTTAATGTTTTAATGGAGAATAGGCCTTTGTTATGAACAATTCTCTGGCCGTATTTTATATGGTTACCTTTCTATTCCCTGTGTCAGTCCATAAGGAGACCTTTCTTGACTCTATCATTGGTATCTGATGAAGTTCCCAATGGCAAATATTTATGAGTTTGGGACCTGCCCCCACCTCCATGACTTTTGTCCACTCTCAAAGGAGCCTCCAGTCATTCATTCCAATTACCATTTATATGTTCCTGCTAGTTTATGGCTTCAGGTAAGCAGATATCAACTATTAGTCTAAAATAGCCTATATCTGTAGATTTCCCAGTAGTGATTTATTGTGTGATCTCCATTCAGTAAGAATGGGAATGACAACTTCAAAACTCTTTACATGTCAAAGCTCCCCCTATTCATTTTAATCTTTTTGTTAATTATCTAATACCATGTTTGTAAAAACTGAATGCTATATATATATATACACACACACATATATATGTGTGTGTGTGTGTATACATATATATTCTCAATATATACAATGGAAAGAAATGCCTGTCCGTACAAGTAGATACTACTACTTAATTATAACGAATAATCAGTGATCTTAGTGGGTAAGTGGTCTAGTAATTAATTACAATCAGATACAAGTGGCCATGTTTTAAGACTTATTCCCAGAAACTCATTTGTCTGTTCGTTAGGGCAAACCTAAAACTCCATCCTGGAAATAACCATATTTTGATAAATATTTTAATTTTAAAATTAAATTTATAAATAAATTTAGTAATAACAACAAAAAGATTTATTCTGTGTTGACTCTCGACCTTCTATTCCACTCCTTAGTTATAACCTCATAACATTGTTACTGTTTTTTCATATTGTAGTGGTTGCCATGAGAACTATGTACCTTGTTTAGGCATGATTATTATATAGATCCTACCCTATACTCACTTTCTGATGTTAATAAAAGAATATCACGCTTATTCTCAGCAGGATCCATTGATAAATACAGCTCTGAATTGAAAGGAGCTTTACTTTGTCTTGAACATTCCACCAGCTTTACTTTGTCTTGAACATTCCACCAATCTACTGTATAAAAGTTCAGCTACGAGAAAGGAAATTTATGAAGGATTTTCTAAAATCTATCAGTTCATACTTTCTCCCGACAGTCTAAAATTGATCCCTTAACACAAGGTAAGATGAGGATAATAGCTAAACAATAGCAGGTAGATATCCAGTAGAACTTCTTTCACTGAATTGAATTTTGCTGAAATGTCCTTAACCACACTGAGGGCTATTTAAAGAAATGATGCCACATATATCATTGCTATGGGCCCTAAAATGACGCTGTTGAGAAAGATCGTGACATTGCATAATATCCTCGCCTTGGGGGCCATCTGACAAATTATTTGCATCAGGAAATGTTATGCTTTTTAGAAATTTGGTTTGGTTTCATCATATTTATTCAGAACCTAATGTAACGGACTACCTTTCCCACCTGGCTTTCATTACTATGAAGGTTGAAGTCAAATTTATACATTTCAAATCTAGCAAATATGTGCAACTCCATAGTTTTCATTTTATTACAAGTTTCAGTCATGCCTTGACCTACCCTCTTTATACTTGTTAGTTGTCTAATTTATCCTATTTTGAAAGATATTTAACATAGCATAATATGAACTTATATACCTATATGAAAAACATATGTTCAAAAATGTTTGTAATACTGTATAAGGTATTATAACTATTAAAATCTGAGATAGAGGCATAAAGTAAACACGAGAGTCGAAAAAGAAAGCAATGGCCCAATTATTATAGAGAAAGTCTAGGGAGGATTTCAGGAGGAGCCTCTTGACAAGTGAATAGGATTCATCTGGCTGAAGAGGGAGGCAGGCGTTTCTTCCAAGGGCACAGTAAATGATAATGGGAAGCACAAGTAAGAAAGTACTTATTTCTTAACTGGGCAGAAACAACTGCATAAATGGGAGTATAAATCCTTATGCAGCATAAACTGAAAAGAAATTCACCTCCTTTTAAAGAATGATGTCTATCAAAGCCACTCTGTTTTAGCTCACTGTGCTTGATTAAGCAAAAGCTGAATAGTAGAAGATTGAATCAGCTTACCTTGACATACTGAAACGGCTGTGTGGGAACTTAAATTCCACTATCTGAAAGGTAACAAATACATACTCATATTTCACTAGAATTGTTGAAATTTCTTATCTCTGGTATACAAATATGAAATTATTCCAATGAATTAAAGTGAGATTGGGTAATACTTTTTGATAGATTACTAAAGTCCTGGTTTACTTGTATTCCTTTAAGTTCTACTAGTTGTGAAGCCAATGCTAAAGAAACAGAAAGCATGAAAGGATAACCATTCCTCTAATTCACTTCTCTTGTTGTGTTGTTTCCACACGTGTTACAAAAGCTTGTCCATTGTGAGACAAGATGCAACCTGGACAGAAAGAAAATATATATACACACATATATATATACACAAACAGGTGTATATATACATGTATATATACATGTGTGTGTACATATATGTATTTTCTTTCTGTCCAGATAAAAATTCTGTCCTGAATTTGATTATTATTTTCATGTATCCATGTATACCTTTATGTCATGTGTCTCAGGGCATTCTATAAAAATCGTTGTCCAAATTATTTCTACTAAACTGTCTCATCACAGTGTCTAAAAGTCCTTAGGTACCACACCCTCAACTATATCTCCTTTTTCTTTTCTTTCCTTTTCTTTTTTCTTCTTTTCTTTTCTTTTCTTTCCTTTTCTTTTCTTTTATTTTTCTTTTAAGGCAGAGTTTTGCTCTTGTCGCCCAGGCTGGAGTGCAATGGTGAGATCTCAGCTCACAGCAACCTCGCCTCCCAGGTTCAAGCAATTCTCCTTCCTCAGCTTCCCCTGAGATTACAGGTACCTGCCACCATGCCCAGCTAATTTTTGTATTTTTAGTAGAGACAGGGTTTCACCATGTTGACCAGGCTGGTCTCAAACACCTGACTTCAGGTGATCTACCAGCCTTGGCCTCCCAAAGTGCTGGGATTCCAGGCATGAGCCACCACACTGGCCTCATAACACCTTTAACAGAATGCTTTGTCCATCTGAACGATCTAAAACAAGATTTAATTATGATTTTAACTTGTACTATTTAATAATGGGTCCCTGTATCTTTGTGTATGTTTATTAGCCATACATGTATGTCTTCATTGCAATTGTCTATTCATATTTTTTATCTTTTATATAGACACTTAAAACAATTATTGTAGAAATAGTTTACAAATATATTACTAATTTTAATCATTTATTATATAAACAGATTTTTCATTCAGACTATAAATTTTCTTCATTTTCTTCAAGGTGGTTTCAGTTTAACAGTTTTTTGTTATGTGCTTATGCATATTTTTGGTTTCAATTGTAATGAAATTAAATTTGTCAGTCAGTTATTTTATGGTTTGTGGATTTTGCATCTTCTTTGAAAAAATTTTTAGACGAAATTGGCTTATATGATCATGTAAGGGAAAGACTAAGTGTAACTTTGTTCCACGTGAATATCCAATTATTCCAACATCATTTGTCGAGGAGATCCTCATTCTGTTCCATTGGTTGGATTCTTTTCACATATGTTAATTTTCCTGTCAACTGATTACTCTTCTGGTATTTATTGATTCTAATTTTATCCATATACACATTTATTCTCCTTTATAAGTATTTCATATCATTTTTGAATAGTGGGTTTACTTAGTGATCTCAATTTTTACTTTATGATACTATTTTCTGACTATTAGATTTTGTATTTTAATTTTAATTTTTACTGATACTTTATGAGATCATTGACTTTTTGATTGCTATTTTTATAATGACAAGTCTAGACTGTTCATGAAGATTTAGATCATAAATGTTCCCCCAATAGACTGGAACACAATATCAATTTCAATTATTAAGATTAATTTAAGTAAAAATAAAATTAAATTCATTTATATTGAAAGGAATTAGCATAGTTTAAAGACCATACTCTCAATTTTTGAAAATATTTTAGAACACTAGAAATTAACGGCAATAGGTTGTGCTATAAGGTTTAAACATTTATGATATATTAGACAACATCACTGCAGCTAAAGACAATCTAACTGAGATAAAGTGTTAATTATCTTCAAAGAGATAAAACAGCATTTTCTTATAACCGTTTGCATCTAAACAAAATAATTGAATTTTATATCTCAACCATCTTTTGAACTAAACAGAAACTAGTATTTGAAAATTATCATGGCACTACTAACAATCCTGACAATCCTTCTGTCCCCTGAGACACTCTAAAACACTGAAAAATAAAATAATTTTTTCAGGTATATTTTTCTGATGCCACTGAATCTGTTCATAAAAGAAAAGAGTAGGTTTATAAACTTCCATTATTGTTGTTTCTCTATTACCAATAGAGTATTATATTTATATAAAGGGAAAATGAGAGATCACACAATTCTTTCTTTAATGTCTATGGCAATAATTAAATAGGATATATTTGTCGCTAGCAATAAGATGAATAGCATCTTTTTCAACATTCTCCCGTCTTGTTCACCGGAAACCTCTGCCTCTACTTAGGTAACTAAGTAGCGTACGGTATTAACTAGTGAAAACTGACTGCACTAAAAATCAGGAGAATCTAGTTCCCAGACCCTGTTTTTCCCAAATTTAGCAGGGCAACCTTAGTTAATGGCTGTAATTTTTTACCTTAGTATCATCTATGGTAACATGAAGACTTATAAATAAATGTTTATGAATGTTGATATATATCTAATATTAACAAGTGTCTCAAATATAAGCAACATACATGTAAAATTCAATAAATAAATAATTTAAATAAAATGCAAATCTTGGTAATTAAGAGCATCAGTAAGTTATAGTACCTAATTATGACCTACTTGATGTACAAATAATGATGACCAAGGGAAAGCACGTTTGCTTTGATGTTTTCTCTCAAAATTTACTGTAAACAACATGAGAAAATATACCATCAAATATGCAAGGAAATTATTGAAGCTTGGACAGTGAAATATGAAGATACTTGAAGGTAGGATAAGGTGCATGCTGAGAGTCAGTCCATGCCTTTTTAGACCTCAAGTTTGATGTAGTTTATTTCAGAGTTTGCCTGTCTTGACTAATAACCCATGATTACAGCTAAAATGTTAAGCCTGTGGATTAGCCACATGGTGCTAGAAGAAGACTAGGAGATGTTTCTATAAACCTAGATGAATAATAGAAGAGCAGGAGAGTAGCAGTTGGAGAATCCGTGCAGCCAACCCATTCCTAGGGCACACACAGTCTCCACAATGAGGGAGATTGCTGTAGATGAAGTTTACTTAAGTTTTGTGTAGTTTGCTCTGTGTATGTTTTACACCTCCCTCCATGTGAAAAACAAAAATACGAAGGACATATTGAATTTCAGTTAATTGGTGTGCTTTTCATAGTGCTATGGGTTAGTAATTCTGAAACAATTTCTTTGCATATTCTAAGTTTGGGTAAATGAGTAATTATATTAAGTATAAAGGAATTAGATAATTTAGGTTCTTAGCTTTGAGTACTGACAGGGTATAAAAAAAATGACACACCAGCAGCAATAAATTATACCTAGCACCCATTTTACAGAAATAGTTAATTCCAGGGCTAAAAAAGGGAAAATGTAACATGGCTCTGGAAGAGCTTGATATGCAAAACAGCAAAGAAGTTCTCGGAGAATAAAGGAGACCTACTTGAAGGAAGACAATAATCAAAATGAATGGATTTCCACTGAAAAATAATAATTAATAATAGTTAACAGTGACAGTGAAGTATTATCACCCATTAAATTTAAGAAAAATTGCATAAGTCTGTGCTGATAAAAGGAAAAATTAGAGAGAAAGAAAAGTTCATCTTACTAGTATGTCATTAAATACAGAAGGAATTATAAAATCATAATGTCATTAATGACCACTAAACCTAATGAGAGTTTGATGAATAACAGAAGCTTTACATAGATGAAGAACAGGAATGTTTTCACAACATTATGTGTTCATTTTAAAAAGTAATATATTAACTTTATGGTGGAAATTCTGGAGCTTACTCTGTTAACCAAGTTATCAAATCAGTAACATCAATATTGGACAAAGGCTGTAATATGGTTTGGCTGTGTCACCACTCAAATCTCATCTTAATTCCCACGTATTGTGGGAGGGACCCAGCAGGAGGTAATTGAATCGTGGGGCAGGTCGTTCCCATGCTGTTCTCATGATAGTGAATAGTCTCACGAGATCTGATGGTTTTATAATGGGGAATTTCCTTGCACAAACTCTCTCTCTTTCCTGCTAGATCCGTGTAAGATGTGACTTGCTCCTCTTTGCCTTTCACCATGATGTGAGGTCTCCCCATCCATATGAAACTGTAAGCCCATTAAACCTTTTCCTTTTATAAATTGCCCGTATCGGGTATGTATTTATTAGCAGTGTAAAAACGAGCTAATATAGTAAATTGGTACCATTAGAGTGGAGCATTGCTGAAAAGATACCAGAAAATGGAACTGACTTTGGAAATGGGTCGCAGGCGAGGTTGGAACAGTTTGGAGGGCTCAGAAGAAGGAGGAATGTAGGAAAGTTTAGCACTCCCTAGAGACTTGTGGAATGGCTTTTACAAAAACGCCAATAATGATATAGAGAATGAATCCAGGCTGAGGTGGTCTCAGATGGACATGAGGAACTTGTTGGGAATTGGAGCAAATGTGACCCTTGTTGTGTTTTAGCAAACAGGTGGCGCATTTTGCCCCTGCCCTAGAGATTTGTGGAACTTTGAACTTGAGAGAGATGATTTAGTGTAACTGGCAGAAAAAATTTCTAAGGAGTAAAACATTCAGGAAGTGACTTGGTGTGTTTAAAGGTTATATAAGGTTATGGGTTATATATTCAGTTATATAAGGGAAGCAGAGCATTAAAGACCGAACATTTGCAGCTTGACAATGTGTTAGAAAAGAAGATCCCGGCGGAGCAGATGGCCGAATAGGAACAGCTCCAGTCTCCAAATCCGAGCGCGGCGACACAGAAGACCGGTGATTTCTGAATTTTCAACTGAGGTACTGGGGTCATCTCACTAGGGAGTGCCGGCATCGGTGCTGGTCAGCTGCTGCAGCCTGCCCGCGAGAGCTGAAGCAGGGCGAGGCATCGCCTCACCTGGAAGCGCAAGGGGGAAGGGGATCCGTTTTCCTAGCCAGGGGAACTGAGACACACAACAACCTGGAAAATCGGTAACTCCCACCCCAAAACTGTGCTATAAGCATAAGCCACAGCAGGAGAATATATCCCAATCCTGGCCGGGAGGGTCCCACGCCCACGAAGACTCCCTCACTTGCTAACACAGCAGTCTGCCGCGATCTATCCGCAAGGCAGCAGCGAGGCTGGGGGAGGGGCGCCCGCATTGCTGAGGCTTAATAGGTAAACAAGCCGCTGGGAAGCTCGAACTGGGTGGAGCTCACAGCAGCTCAAGGAAGCCTGCCCGTCTCTGTAGTCTACCTCTGGGGACAGCGCACAGCTGAAGACCAACAGGGAAGTAGGGAGCCGGTGCAGACGCGAACACTCTGTCTGACAGCTTTGGGGAGAGCCGTGGATCTCCCAACGCGGAGGTTGAGATCTGAAAACGGACAGACTGCCTGCTCAGGTGTGTCCTGACCCCTGAGTAGCCTAGCTGGAGGAAATCCCCCCACTAGGGGCAGTCTGACACCCCACACCTCACAGGGTGGAGTACACCCCTGAGAGGAAACTTCCAAAGGAAGAAGCAGACAGGTACACTCGCTGTTCAGCAATATTCTATCTTCGCAAACTCTCTGCTGATACCCAGGCAAACAGGCTCAGTGGACCTCAAGCAATCTCCAACAGACCAACAGACAGTCTTCTGACTGTCAGAAGGAAAACTATCAAACAGGAAGGACACCTATACCAAAACCCCTCAGTACGTCACCACCATCAAAGACCAGAGACAGTAAAACCACAAAGATGGGGAAAAGCAGGGCAGAAAAGCTGGAAATTCAAAAAATAAGAGCGCATCTCCCCCTGCAAGGAGCGCAGCCCATCCCAGCAAGGATCAAAGCTGGTCAGAGAATGACTTGATGAGAGGAGAGAAGAAGGCTTCAGTCCATCAAACTTCTCAGAGCTAAAGGAGGAATTACGTACCCGCGCAAGAAACTAAAATCTTGAAAAAGAGTGGAAGAATTGACAGCTGACTATTAATGCAGAGAAGATCATAAACGAAATGACAGAGATGAAAACCATGACACGAGAAATACGTGACAAATGCACAAGCTTCAGTAACCGACTCGATCAACTGGAAAAAAGAGTATCACGATTGAGATCAAATGAATGAATGAGCGAGAAGAGAACCAAAAGAAAAGAAGAAAAAAAATGACAAAGCCTGCAAGAAGTATGGGATTAGTAAAAGACCAAATCTACGTCTGATTGGGGTGCCTGAAGTGAGGGGGAAAATGGAACCAAGTTGGAAAACACTCTTCAGGATATCATCCAGGAGAACTTCCCCAACCTAGTAGGGCAGGCCAACTTCAAATTCAGGAATACAGAGAACGCCACAAAGATACTCTCCGAGGAGCAACTCCAAGACACATAATTGCCAGATTCACCAAAGTTGAAATGAAGGAAAAATCTTAAGGGCAGCCAGAGAGAAAGGTCGGGTTACCCCAAAGGGAAGCCCATCAGACTAACAGCAGATCTCTCGGCAGAAACTCTACAAGCCAGAAGAGATGGGGGCCAATATTCAACGTTCTTAAAGAAAAGAATTTTAAACCCGAATTTCATATCCAGCCAAACTAAGTTTCATAAGTGAAGGAGAAATAAAATCCTTTACAGATAAGCAAATGCTTAGAGATTTGTTCACCACCAGGCCTGCCTTACAAGAGACCCTGAAGGAAGCCCTAAACATGGAAAGGAACAACCGGTACCAGCCATGCAAAAACATGCCAAAATGTAAAGACCATCGAGGCTAGGAAGAAACTGCATCCTAACGAGCAAATAACCGTTATATCATAATGGCAGGATCAAGTTCACACATAACAATTTAACCTTAAATGTTAATGGACTAATGCTCCAATTAAAAGACACAGACTGGCAAACTGGATAAAGAGTCAAGACCCATCAGTCTGCTGTTTCAGGAGACCCATCTCACTGCAGAGACATACATAGGCTCAAAATAAAGGGATGGAGGAAGATCTACCAAGCAAATGGAGAACAAAAAAAGCAGGGGTTGCAATCCTGTCTCTGATAAAACAGACTTTAAACCATCAAAGATCAAAAGAGACAAAGAGGCCATTACATAATGGTAAGGGATCAATTCAACAGGAAGAGCTAACTCTCTAAATATATATGCACCACTACAGGAGCACCCAGATTCATAAAGCAAGTCCTTAGAGACTTAAAAGAGACTTAGACTCCCATACAATATAATGGGAGACTTCAACACTCCTGTCAACATTAGACAGATCAACGAGACAGAAAGTTACAAGGAATCCAGAATTGAACTCATCTCTGCACCAAGCGGACCTATAGACATCTATAGAACTCTCCACCCCAAATCAACAGAATATACATTCTTCTCAGCACCACATCGCACTTATTCCAAATTGACCACATAATTGGAAATAAAGCACTCCTCAGCAAATGTAAAAGAACAAATTATAACAAACTGTCTCTCAGACCACAGTGCAATAAACTAGAACTCAGGACTAAAAAAACTCAATCAACCGCTCAACTACATGGAAACTGAACAACCTGCTCCTGAATGACTACTGGGTACATAACGAAATGAAAGCAGAAATAAGATGTTCTTTGAAACCAATGAGACAAAGATACAACTACCAGAATCTCTGGGACACATTTAAACGTGTGTAGAGGGAAATTTATAGCACTAATGCCCACAAGAGAAACAGGAAAGATCTAAAATGACACTCTAACATCACAATTAAAAGAACTAGAGAGGCAAGAGCAAACACATTCAAAAGCTAGCAGAAGGCAGAAATAACTAAGATCAGAGCGAACTGAGGAGATAGAGACACAAAAAACCCCCAAAAATCAATGAATCCAGGAGTTTTTTTTGAAAAGATCAACAAAATTGACAGACCGCTAGCAAGCTAATAAAGAAGAAAAGAGGAGGAATCAAATGATGCAATAAAAATGATAAAGGGGATATCACCACGACCCCACGAAATACAAACTACCATCAGAGAATACTATAAACCCTCTACGCAAATCAACTAGAAAATCTAGAGAAATGGATAAATTCCTGGACACTTACACTCTCCCAAGGCTAAACCAGGAAGAAGTTGATCCCTGAATAGACCAATGCAGGCTCTGAAATTGAGGCAACAATTAATAGCCTACCCACCAAAAAAAGTCCAGGACCAGATGGATTCACAGCTGAATTCTACCAGAGGTACAAGGGAGCTGGTACCATTCCTTCTGAAACTATTCCAATCAATAGAAAAAGAGGAATCCTCCCTAACTCATTTTATGAGGCCAACATCATCCTGTACCAAAGCCTGGCAGAGACACACAAAAAAGGAATTTTAGACCAATATCCCGATGAACATGATGCAAAATCTCAATAAAATACTGGCAAACCGGATTCAGCAGCACCATCAAAAGCTTATCCACCATGATCAAGTGGGCTTCATCCCTGGGATGCAAGGCTGGTTCAACATTGCAATCAATAAACGTAATCGCATAAAACAGAACAAAGACAAGACCACATGATTCTCAATAGATGCAGAAGGCTTTTGACAAAATTCAACAGCCTTCATGCTAAAAACGCTCAAAATTCGGTATTGATGGAACGTACCTCAAATAATAGAGCTATTTATGACAAACCCACAGCTAATCATACTGAATGGGCAAAAACTGGAAAAATTCCCTTTGAAAACTGGCACAAGACAGGGATGCCCTCTCTCACCACTCCTATTCAACATAGTGTTGGAAGTTCTGGCTAGGGCAATCAGGCAAGAGAAAGAAATCAAGGGTATCCAGTTAGGAAAAGAGAAGTCAATTGTCCCTGTTTGCAGATGACTGATTGTATATTTAGAAAACCCCATGTCTCAGCCCAAAATCTCCTTAAGCTGATAAGCAACTTCAGCAAAGTCTCAGGATACAAAATTAATGTGCAAAAATCACAAGCATTCTTATACACCCAGTAACAGACAACCGAGAGCCAAATCAGGAATGAACTTCCATTCACAATTGCTTCAAAGAGATAAATACCTAGGATCCAACTTACAAGGGATGTAAAGGACCTCTTCAGGAGACTACAAACCACTGCTCAGTGAAATCAAAGAGGCACAAACAAATGGAAGAACATACCATGCTCATGGATAGGAAGAATCAATATCGTGAAAATGGCCATACTCCCCAAGGTTTTATAGATTCAAGCCATCCCCATCAAGCTACCAATGAGTTTCTCACAGAATTGGAAAAAACTGCTTAAAGTTCATATGGAAACCAAAGACCCGCATTGCCAAGACAATCCTAAGTCAAAAGGACAAAGCTGGAGGCGTCACGCTACCTGACTTCAAACTATACTACAAGGCTACGTAACACAACAGCTGGTACTGGTACCAAAACGAGATATAGACCAATGGAACAGAACAGAGTCCTCAGAAATAATACCCACATCTACAACCATCTGATCTTTGACAAACCTGAGAGAAACAAGAAATGGGGAAAGGATTCCCTATTTAATAAATGGTGCTGGGAAAATTGGCTAGCCATAAGTAGAAAGCTGAAACTGGATCCTTTCCTTACCCCTTATACGATTAATTCAAGATGGATTAGAGACTTAAATGTTAGACCTAATACCATAAAAACCCTAGAAGAAAATCTAGGTAGTACCATTCAGGACATAGGCATGGGCAAGGACTTCATGTCTAAAACACCAAAAGCAACGGCAGCAAAAGCCAAAATTGCAAATGGGATCTCATTAAACTAAAGATTTTGCACAGCAAAGAAACTACCATCAGAGTGAACAGGCAACCTACAGAATGGGAGAACATTTTGCAACCACTCCATCTGACAAAGGGCTATATCCAGAATCTACAAAGAACTCAACAATATTCGAAAAAAAAAACAAACCCCCATCAAAAGTGGAAAGGATATGAACAGACATTTCTCAAAAGAAGATTTTCATACAGCCAACAGACACATGAAAAATGCTCATCATCACTCGCCATCAGAGAAATGCAAATCACAAACCACAATGAGATACCATCTCCACCCGTTAGAATGGCAATCATTAAGAAGTCAGGAAACAACAGGTGTTGAGAGGATGTGGAGAAATAGGAACACTTTTACACTGTTGGTGGGATTGTAAACTAGTTCAACCATTATGGAAAACAGTATGGCAATTTATCAAGGATCTAGAACTAGATGTACCATATGACCCAGCCATCCCACTACTGGGTATATACCCAAGGATTATAATTATTCTACTACAAGACACATGTACACGTTGTTTATTGCGGCACTATTCACATAGCAAAGACTTGGAATCAACCCAAATGTCCATCTGTGACAGATGGATTAAGAAAATGTGGCACATATACACCATGGAATACTATGCACCATAAAAAAGGATGAGTTTGCGTCCTTTGTAGGGACATGGATGCAGCTGGAACCATCATTCTTAGCAAACTATCACAAGAAGAGAAAACCAAACACCGCATGTTCTCACTCATAGGTGGAACTGAACAATGAGATCACTTGGACTCGGGAAGGGGAACATCACGCACTGGGGCCTATCATGGGGAGGGGGAGGGGGGGAGGAGGGAGGGCTTGCATTGGGAGTTATACAAGATACAAATGATGAATTGATGGGTGCTGACGAGTTGATGGGTGCAGCACACCACATGGCATAAGTATACATATGTAACCCCCCCCCCCCCCCCCCCCCCCCCCCCCCCCCCCCCTCCCCCCCCCCCCCCCCCCCCCCCCCCCCCCCCCCCCCCCCCCCCCCCCCCCCCCCCCCCCCCCCCCCCCCCCCCCCCCCCCCCCCCCCCCCCCCCCCCCCTAAACCTGCAACGTATGCAACATGTATCCTAGAACTTAAAGTATAATAAAATAAAAAAAAAAAAAAAAAAAGAAAAGAAGATCCCATTGTTCAGTTCCCACCTATGAGTGAGAACATGCGGTGTTTGGTTTTCTCTTCTTGTGATAGTTTGCTAAGAATGATGGTTTCCAGCTGCATCCATGTCCCTACAAAGGACGCAAACTCATCCTTTTTTATGGCTGCATAGTATTCCATGGTGTATATGTGCCACATTTTCTTAATCCAGTCTGTCACAGATGGACATTTGGGTTGATTCCAAGTCTTTGCTATTGTGAATAGTGCCGCAATAAACATACGTGTGCATGTGTCTTTATAGCAGCATGATTTATAATCCTTTGGGTATATACCCAGTAGTGGGATGGCTGGGTCATATGGTACATCTAGTTCTAGATCCTTGAGGAATTGCCATACTGTTTTCCATAATGGTTGAACTAGTTTACAATCCCACCAACAGTGTAAAAGTGTTCCTATTTCTCCACATCCTCTCCAGCACCTGTTGTTTCCTGACTTTTTAATGATTGCCACTTGGACTCGGGAAGGGGAACATCACACACCAGGGCCTATCATGGGGAAGGGGGAGGGGGGAGGGATTGCATTGGGAGTTATACCTGATATAAATGATGAATTGACGGGTGCTGACGAGTTGATGGGTGCAGCACACCAACATGGCACAATTATACATATGTAACAAACCTGCATGCTATGCACATGTACCCTAGAACTTAAAGTATAATAAAAAAATAAAAACTAAAAAAATAAAAAGAAAGAAAGAAAGAAAGAAAGAAAGAAAGAAAGAAAGAAAGAAAGAAAGAAAGAAAGAAAGAAAGAAAGAAAAGAAGATCCCATTCTCTGAGGAGAAATTCAAACTGGCTGCAGAAATTTGCACAAGTAATGAGAAAACCAACGTTAATCCCCAAGACAATGAAGAAAATGTCTCCAGGGCATATCAAAGGTCTTCATGGCAGCCCCTCCCATCACAGGCCCAAAGGCCTAGTAGAAAAGGTGGTTTAGTAACCTGGACCCAGGGTCCCTCTGCTGCGTGCAGCCTACGAACTTGGTACCCTGCATCCCAGCCACTCCATCCATGGTTGAAAGGGGCCAACATAGAGCACAGGCCATGGCTTCAGAGGGGGTACCCAAGCCTTGGCAGTATTCCATGTGTTATCAAGCCTGTGAGTACACAGAAGTCGAGAATTGGGGTTTGGGAACCTGTTTCTAGATTTCAGAATATGAACGGAAACACCTGGATGTCCAGGCAGAAGTTTGCTGTAGGAACAGGGCTCTCACGGAGAACTTCTGCTAGGGTGATGTGGAAGGGAAATGTGGGGTTGAAGCCCCAACACAGAGTAGCCACTGGAGTACTGCCTAGTGGAGCTGTGAGAAGACGGCCACTGACCCCGAGAACCTAGAATGACAGATCCACTGACAGCTTGCACCGTGCACCTAGAAAAGCCGCAGAAACTCAATGCCAGCCCATGAAAGCAGCAGGAGGTAGGGTGTAACCTGCAAAGCCACAGGGGTAGAGCTTCCCAAGACTATGGGAACCTACTTCTTGCATCACTGTGACCTGGATATGAGACATGGAGTCAAAGGAGATCATTTTGGAGCTTTAAGATTTGACTGCCCTGCTGGATCTTGGACTTGCATGGGTCCTATAGCCCTTTTGTTTTGGTCAATTTCTCCCATTTGGAAGGACTGTGTTTACCCAATCAATGCCTGTACCTCCACTGTATCTAAGAAATAACTAACTTACTTTTGATTTTATAGGCTCATGTGCAGAAGGGACTTGCCTTGTCTCAGATGAGACTGGACTGTGGACTTTTGAGTTAACGCTGAAATGAATTAAGACTTTGGGGGACTGTTAGGAACAAATGATTGATTTTAAAATGTGAGGACATGAGATTTGTGAGGGCCCAGGGATGGAATGATACGGTTTTGTTGTGTCCCCACCCAAATCACATCTTGAATTCCCACATGTTGTGGAAGGGACCCAGTGGGAGGTAATTGAGTCATGGGGGCAGGTCGTTTCCCTGCTGTTCTCATGATTGTGAATCATTATCTCCAAATCTGACCGTTTTGTAAGGGGGAGTTTTCCTGTACAAGCTCTCTCTCTTTGCAGGCTGCCGTCCACCTAAGATGTGACTTGCTCCTCCTCGCCTTTCACCGTGAATGTGAGACCTCCCCAGCCATGTGGAACTGTAAGTTCATAAAGTATAATAAAAACATTTCAGTTCAACAGTACCAAATAAATTTTATCATATTTTCAAGGAATTATTGACCTGTGGAAAAAAAAAAAAAAAAAAAAAGCAAAAAAAGCAAAACAAAAAACCTTCTCTCTTTTGTTAATTGCCCAGTCTCAGGTATGCCTTTATCATCAGCATGAAAATGGATAAATACAGATTGACATTCTATTTGTACTGATGATCCACTAAGGAACACTGATGTCTCTATGGTATTTCTCCCAAAAGTCTCTAACCTAAATATAATCATTAGGAAACATCAGACAGACACACCTAGATTAATGGATATTCTATAAAATATTTGGCTTATGTTTTTCAAAAATTTCAAAGCTACACAAGCTAGAAAAGGGCTGAGGGTATGTTCCACTCAACTAAAAGTGGCTAACTTGATGCTAATTTCAGGCAATCCCCAGATTGAGCTATGGCCAAGATGATAGTGGTAGTTGATGGGATATAGTACTGAAAATATTGAGACATTTAAAAAATATTGAGTATGGACCAGAATTATATAGTAGTATTGTATCAATGATAAATTCCTGGTTTTGATTACACTCTTGTAGTTTTCTTAGAGAAACTCCTTATTCTTAAGAGATGGTACCTCTACCCTCAAAATATTCAAAGTTTTTGTACTATCTTTTCAACTTCTCAGTAAGTTTCAAATTACGTAATATAAAAGGTTACAATGTATGGTATAGAGAAAATAAAGACATTTTCTTTAGCATTAATAAATGTTCATTTTACCATAGCTGGGTTGAACTATATATTAACTTTAATTATTGAGTTATAAGTTACCCAATCAACAATTAATCAGCCGGTGTTAAATTGGCAGTATTTGTGCATATGGTATTACACACAGAAATTGGGAGAAATAAAAGATACCTTGGACATGGCTCAGTATTCATAAAGCTTTTAATCTGGTTTGAGATCAAAACTATCAAATATAAATATGACTGAGTTGGGTGATATGTGGAATATTGAGATATGGGAAAGAAAACATACCTTGAAAGGACCACACTGTGAAACAGTAGATTTATTAAATGAGCAGCCTCATGGTTTATCCAGTGCATCTGGATGAGAGAACGAGAAATCTGGGGGGAAATGTGAAATGAGAAATGTATTTATTGAGTATCTAATATATGCTTGTCATTATGCTCAGTGTTTGCTACCTTATTTATTCATCATCACAATGCTGTGAGTTTGATTTGTTTGTTTGTTTCTCACAATTTAGAAATTGGAAAATGGTTACTGAGAAAGTTTAAATAACTTACCCAAGTTTGTGGAGTCAGGATTTCCATTCATGTGGCTCTCATTTAAAAGCCAATTCCTTTTGAGAAATGTCTGTTCATATCCTTTGCCCACTGAGTCCTTTGTAGGGACATGGATGCAGCTGGAAACCATCATTCTTAGCAAACTATCACAAGAACAGAAAACCAAACACCGCATGTTCTCACTCATAGGTGGGAACTGAACAATGAGATCACTTGGACTCGGGAAGGGGAACATCACACACTGGGGCCTATTATGGGGAGGGGGGGGGGGGAGGGATTGCACTGGGGAGTTATACATGATATAAATGATGAATTGATGGGTGCTGACGAGTTGATGGGTGCAGCACACCAACATGGCACAAGTATACATATGTAACAAACCTGCACGTTATGCACATGTACCCTAGAACTTGAAGTATAATAAAAATAAATAAATTTTTTAAAAAAGCCAATTCCTAAAATAAAATATAGCAACCAAGTAATAAAGACCTTAATAAACCATCTTAATCTATCTCTTTGATTTTCCCATTAAAAAAAGAGAGTGTTAATAGCAACCCGCAGTTTATTTCATCCCTAATCTAACTGGGAAAGTAAAATAACTGCCAAATTCCCTCATTAACATGCTAGTAACAGACCTCACAAAGGAAGCCTCCATATCCTATGTTAGCCTTCACTAGCATGAGTGTCCTTATCAACAAAATGCTTTTATATGATGTACCAGGACCATTCTGATTGCTTGAGTCAAATAAATTAAACTGAAATGTACAGTTTCGTAAGTCAAAAAGTATCATTTAAGCTATGCAATAATTGGATCATAAACTAGGGATTTTTGTAACCTAAATCGCATGATGATGTTCCACTTGCATGTTTAATTTGGTTCAGGGAACATTCTCATATGGTGAAGAAATACTTGGGAAGACATGTGGCTGCTCCATAATATCATGTGATTAGCTTTGTCCTTGACGTTATTACTAAAGCTTGATACTGAATGTGATCTCTGATTTATGTGAGTCTGAACTGACAATGCAACCTTTTGTGTTATTGTATCATCTTTCCGTGGTATTCTCCTCTTTAAAAACTTCTTACCATTGCATTTATTGATTTAATCTAAACTTACTGAATACTCTTTATGTGTTAATAATGGGGCTGGGCACCATATATAGAAATGGCCAGATTCAGTCAAATATCGTTTCAGTCATTATGGCCTCCTTGCCAGATTAGATTTTATATTTTTCCCCTATGTTCTTATGGCATTTTGAACATATGTCTATTTTGATGTATTATTTACTCTATATTCATACCGTTTGTTAATATCTCTGTGTCCTGGTCCCCAAAAAGTCTATAAAAAAAGAAACTAATTCTCATTTCTTCATTGTAACTTTCTTAATAACAAGTATAGTGCACTGCAAAAAAAAATGGTAAATATTTGTGGGAATATAAAAGATTTTATCTTTGCTTCTTATATTGTTCTTACTTGCCTGTAGTCACTACTTAGTTAAAATTAATAAAAGATCTCTATCAGGCACAAAAGCCTCAAGTGAAAAAAAAAATTAAAATTATCATTTCATTGGATGACCTCTGTGGGAAAATATGGTTATCTTTACATTTATAAAGGCTTTTGTTCTTTCCCTTTTTTTTCCCTAAGGACCTTGCTTTAGAAAAGCAGAAACACAAAGACCACCAGAGAGAAAAGTTAAATTTAACACCATTCTCTTATTTAATTCTAAGAAATTTGTGTTGATAATAATTAAATTAATTATGTATCTTCCAAATTTTATTAAATGACTTCCCAACAAGTTCACTGGCTTTATTGAGCACCCAGCTTCTCTGCACGAATGAGACAAAGTGCTGCCTTTGTTACTGTGTTCTGATTATTCAGCAGCACTTTCTTAGGATTTATGAATTCAAGATAAGTAAGCTAGAAAAGAAGAATCTCTCCTTTTATCCACGTTGAAGAGACTTATTCATTCACTTGTGCTAAACTCTACAGTACTTGTGAACTCCATAACTTAATTAACATTTTTTAAACAAAATAAAAATAGCAAGAATTTGGCATTTTCCCATCCTTCTCTGTTTCATAATTGCAGTTCATTTTTCTTATAATGCTCTAGTTCTGCAAATACAGCCAATTCTTTTAAGTAATTAGGTTATCTATTTTGGGTAAATATGCTACACTGTGAGAATGCGTATATCTGTGTGACTTGATATAAATTGTGTTAATTAAACACGCCATTGTTTAGAAGCAACATCTAAAAACAACCACCAGAGAATTCATTTTTAATGCAGTAATCAAATTCTGGTGCTTGGAAGGCTTAAGCTTAATGAGCTCCAGGAACTATAATCAAGTGAAGATTTTTTTTTTTCAGTAACTGGGGCCAATGTGGCTGAGGTAAGCTAGGGCGGAGAACGGGGTAAATTTCAGCCATCAAGGCCGCTCTGCAAGGCAGACATCAATAGAGGCAATATTGAAGCTAGAGCTGAGAAAATAGAAGTAAATGTTTCCTGAGTATGTACTGAAAACTACAAACAAGACCATGTGTGAAGTAATATACATGGCATTTCTTTTGTAATCTGCTCCACAACCATATGGGGACATGTTGTTTTCTCTAAATATGGCGAACTGGAACTCATAGTAAGTAAGCAACAAAGAGATCACAAGGTTAAAGCAAATAACTTTATTGGCATGCATATATTAAAACTGCAAAGTACTGGCCTTTTCTAAATTAGCGAAGTTTACTCAAAAGGTGGGTAGAGGGTTGGGTAAAGAGAGAATGGGAAAAGCAAGCTAGAAAGTAGGAGAGAAGAGAGGTTAGAGGAAGTAAGAGAGTGAGCAAATCCTGGGTATCTGAAGCTTATACAATTGGAGGGGACGGCTTCATGGGAAACAGTACAAAATTATGAATATAAAATTAAATATTGGAGCCCTGAGAAGACACCCATGAAAGGAAGTAGCTCTAAAGATGCCCATCCTAGTTATGTTTTGCTGCATATTAAATCATTCCCCAAATTTACAAATTAACTCTTCCTAGTATGTTTTACATCTCTGGAGTTGGATAGAATCAACTAATAAGTACTTGCTTAGGGTCCCTCATGTAGTTGAAATTACATGCCAGAGAAGGCTGGAGTCATCTGAGTCCTTGACGAGCTGGACAACCAAAAGGACTCATTCACGTGACTGTCAATTTGTGCTGGCAATCACTGAGCACGCAGCTACGACTCTACACTATTATCTTAGCTCGGTTGTCCTCATGGCCTCTGCATGTGGCTTGTGCTTCTCACGGAATAGCACCTGGGTTCTGAGAGCAAGTATGACAGGAAGCAGCTTTCCAATAGAGACAAAGCCAATATTGCCAGTCCTTTTCAAGAGTTGCCTAGAAGTTGCACAACATTACTTCCATTGCATTTTATTGGTTAAGCAGTCACAGGCCAGTCCAGATTTAAAGGAGAAGGGGAGGGAGCCAAGATGGCCTATCAGACAAAGCTAGGAGGAACACTGGGAAGATTGGCACACTCTGAGCAGATTTTTTAAGGGAAGGCATTGAGAATGGATGGGGGCGGGGGACATGGATGCTGAGTTGCAAAGGGAGAAAGCTGGAAACCTTGGATGGCGCTAGTGAGCACTAGGACTGCTTCCTGGCCTCCAGTAACTCCTAGTGAAGGAGTAAGCTGAAAAGGCAAGGAATGGCGTATTCTCACCATGGACCTCAGAATCTTAGCTGCAGGCAACCTGAAGACCCTCACAGACACATGAGTTGGCAGAGAGCTGCTTAAAGAGGTTACAGGGGTGGGAGTCCATCCTGTATATAGTCCAGAGAGGTTGATGGGAGAATGTCAGGAGTGCAGTACAACCAAGGATGCCCATCCCCTAAGGCTTGACATGCTCCTATAGGAGACTTTAGCCATAAGGTGACTGTTGGACCTAGACAGAGCAGATTGGTCTTGCCTGTGAGATAGGGCCAGTCTGACCTGAGTGTTCTCCTGTCCACTTGCCTCTCCTGGGGCCCCAGCCTTGCTGTGCCCACTTGCAGCACAGCTTTGGATGCCCAACCAGGGTGCCTCTCAGTGCCCGCATTATAGTTGTTTTACCAGAAGACCACACCTGAACATCAGAGAGCTCCAGTAGACCAGCCACTGCCAACATGTGCCAGCCTACCTGCAGCGTCCCTGCACGCTACCCTTCTCCCTCTGCAGCCTTCCCCCACCATTTTGCCAGTACACACTTGCCCATAGCCATTTCCACACTGCTTTGTTGGCACACACGGTGGCTTACTCCCCACACCCTGCCAGCCTGCATATAAGCACAGACCCCACCAAACACTGCTGCAGGTAGAAGGACAACTACTACCCCACCCATCCCCTGATGATGTGTAGGCACTCAGCCATGCCATCATTACCGGTGGGAACACTCACTCAGATTCCAGCAACCTTACCCCTATTGCCCACCTGTCATGCACCTGCCACTGCCAGTGTAAATGTGTACAAGAACAATGGCAGCCCTGCTCCCACCAGCATTCTATCATTGCTGCTGCTAGCATGAGCACACACAGGAATGTCAAAGCCCACTCCTGCTGGTACCCTACCCCAGCTGATGCACGTGCACTCCACCATGCTACTGTGACTCCTGGCATGCATGAGCAAGCATGGATCCCACTGCCACCACCCCTATAAAGCATTTTAGCCAGCACCACCCATTGGAATGTTGTGGCCAGGAGACTGGGAACACCTCAGGCCCTCCGGCACAGCATGTTTCTAACCTCAAGAAGCCACAGAACAAAACTGAAAGGTAGAGCCCCAGCCCCCACAGAGTTAAAACATGCAGATGCCGAGCTGGGCCGTGGCCTCCTGAAATCTTTCAGAAACAAGGCCAATAATCTGAATCCACCATATACCACAATCAAACCCACAAGGGCATCAAAGGAGACCAAAGCAAAAATCCTATCCAAAGGACAGCAACTTCAAAGGCTGAAGGAACATCAGCACATAGATGAGAAAAAAAATAGCACAAGAATTCTGGCAGCTCAAAAAAGAGTATCTTCTTACCTCAAAAGGACTGCATGGTTATCAAGCAGCCTAAAATGGCTGAAATGACAGAAATAGAATTCGGAATATGGATAGAAACAAAGATCATCAAGATTCAGAAGAAAATTGAAATGCAATCCAAGGAATCTAAAGAATACATTAAAATGATACAAGAGCTGAAAGATGAAATTGTCATTTTAAGAAAGGACCAAACTGATCTGATGGAGGAAAAAAATCACTTCAAGAATTTCAGAATAAAATTGCAAGTATAAACAAGAGTAATCAACCAAACTGTGGAAAGAATATCAGAGCTCAAAGCTTGGTTCTCCAAAATACCTCCATCAAACAAAAATAAAGAAAAAATAATAAAGAATGAACAAAATCTCCAAAAGATATGGAATCATGTAAAGAAATCAAATCTATGACTCACTGATATTCCCAAAAGGGAAAGAAACCAAGCAAATTGAAGAACATATTTAAGGAAACTATTCACGAAAATTTCCCCTACCTTGCTACAGAGGCCAACATTCAAATTCAGGGAATGCAGGGAACCTCTTTGAGATGCTGTACAAGATGGCCATTCCTAAGATACATAGTCATCAGATTCTCCAATATCAAAATGAAAGAAAAAGACAGAGGAGGGGCAGATCACCTATAAAGAGCACCCCATTCATCAGGCTAACAAACAGCAGATCATTCAGCAGAAACCGTACAAGCCAGAAGAGACTGGGAGCCTATATTCAGTATTCTTCAACCAAGAACCTCATATTCAATCAAACTAAGCCCCATAAGCCAAAGAGATGTAAGATCCTTTTTAGACGAGTAAATGCTAAGGGAATACAAGGACCCACTACACCTTTAAGACCTGCCTTACAAGAGGTCCTGAAGGGTATGATAAATATGGAAAAGAAAGACCATTAAGAGCTGCCACAAAAAAACACATGTAAGTACATGGACCATTGATACCATAAAGCAAGCACATAATCACATATGTACAATAACCAGCTAACAAGACTACAACAGAATAAAATCCACACATATCAACATCAACCTTGTATGTAAATGGGTGAAACACACACTTAAAAGGCACAGAGTGGCAAGTTGGATAAAGAAACAGGACCCAACTCTATGCTGTCTTCAAGATATCCATCTCACAGTCAATGACACTCATAGATTCAAATAAAATGATGCAGAAAAAAAGGGGCGGAGCAAGATGGCCGAATAAGAACAGCTCCAGTCTCCAACTCCCAGCGCGAGCGACACAGAAAGACCGGTGATTTCTGCATTTTCAACTGAGGTACTGGGGTCATCTCACTAGGGAGTGCCGGACAATCGGTACTGGTCAGCTGCTGCAGCCCGACCAGCGAGAGCTGAAGCAGGGCGAGGCATTGCCTCACCTGGGAAGCGCAAGGGGGAAGGGAATCCCTTTTCCTAGCCAGCGGAACTGAGACACACAAAACCTGGAAAACCGGGTAACTCCCACCCCAATATTGCGCTTTAAGCAAACGGGCACACCAGGAGAATATATCCCACACCTGGCCGGGAGGGTCCCATGCCCACGGAGCCTCCCTCATTGCTAACACAGCAGTCTGCGATCTAACCGCAAGGCAGCAGCGAGGCTGAGGGAGGGGCGCCCGCCATTACTGAGGCTTAAGTAGGTAAACAAAGCCGCTGGGAAGCTCAAACTGGGTGGAGCTCACAGCAGCTCAAGGAAACCTGCCTGTCTCTGTAGACGCCACCTCTGGGGACAGGGCACAGCTAAAAAGAAAACAACAACAAAAAGGCAGCAGAACCTCTGCAGACGCAAACGACTCTGTCTGACAGCTTTGAAGAGAGCAGTGGATCTCCCAACACGGAGGTTGAGATCTGAGAAGTGACAGACTGCCTGCTCAAGTGGGTCCCTGACCCCTGAGTAGCCTAACTGGGAGACATCCCTCACTAGGGGCAGTCTGACACCCCACACCTCACAGGGTGGAGTACACCCCTGAGAGGAAGCTTCCAAAGTAAGAATCAGACAGGTACACTCACTGTTCAGCAATATTCTATCTTCTGCAACCTCTGCTGCTGATACCCAGGCAAACAGAGTCTGGAGTGGACCTCAAGCAATCTCCAACAGACCTACAGCTGAGGGTCCTGACTGTCAGAAGGAAAACTATCAAACAGGAAGGACACCTATTCCAAAACCCCATCAGTACGTCACCATCATCAAAGACCAGAGACAGATAAAACCACAAAGATGGGGAAAAAGCAGGGCAGAAAAGCTGGAAATTCAAAAAATAAGAGCGCATCTCCCCCTGCAAAGGAGCGCAGCCCATCGCCAGCAACGGATCAAAGCTGGTCAGAGAATGACTTTGACGAGATGAGAGAAGAAGGCTTCAGACCATCAAACTTCTCAGAGCTAAAGGAGGAATTACGTACCCAGCGCAAAGAAACTAAAAATCTTGAAAAAAGAGTGGAAGAATTGACAGCTAGACTAATTAATGCAGAGAAGGTCATAAACGAAATGACAGAGATGAAAACCATGACACGAGAAATACGTGACAAATGCACAAGCTTCAGTAACCGACTCGATCAACTGGAAGAAAGAGTATCAGCGATTGAGGATCAAATGAATGAAATGAAGCGAGAAGAGAAACCAAAAGAAAAAAGAAGAAAAAGAAATGAACAAAGCCTGCAAGAAGTATGGGATTATGTAAAAAGACCAAATCTACGTCTGATTGGGGTGCCTGAAAGTGAGGGGGAAAATGGAACCAAGTTGGAAAACACTCTTCAGGATATCATCCAGGAGAACTTCCCCAACCTAGTAGGGCGGCCAACATTCAAATTCAGGAAATACAGAGAACACGACAAAGATACTCCTCCAGAAGAGCAACTCCAAGACACATAATTGCCAGATTCACCAAAGTTGAAATGAAGGAAAAAATCTTAAGGGCAGCCAGAGAGAAAGGTCGGGTTACCCACAAAGGGAAGCCCATCAGACTAACAGCAGATCTCTCGGCAGAAACTCTACAAGCCAGAAGAGAGTGGGGGCCAATATTCAACGTTCTTAAAGAAAAGAATTTTAAACCCAGGATTTCATATCCAGCCAAACTAAGTTTCATAAGTGAAGGAGAAATAAAATCCTTTACAGATAAGCAAATGCTTAGAGATTTTGTCACCACCAGGCCTGCCTTACAAGAGACCCTGAAGGAAGCCCTAAACATGGAAAGGAACAACCGGTACCAGCCATTGCAAAAACATGCCAAAATGTAAAGACCATCGAGGCTAGGAAGAAACTGCATCAACTAACGAGCAAAATAACCAGTTAATATCATAATGGCAGGATCAAGTTCACACATAACAATATTAACCTTAAATGTAAATGGACTAAATGCTCCAATTAAAAGACAGACTGGCAAACTGGATAAAGAGTCAAGACCCATCAGTCTGCTGTATTCAGGAGACCCATCTCACATGCAGAGACATACATAGGCTCAAAATAAAGGGATGGAGGAAGATCTACCAAGCAAATGGAGAACAAAAAAAAGCAGGGGTTGCAATCCTAGTCTCTGATAAAATAGACTTTAAACCATCAAAGATCAAAAGAGACAAAGAAGGCCATTACATAATGGTAAAGGGATCAATTCAACAGGAAGAGCTAACTATCCTAAATATATATGCACCCAATACAGGAGCACCCAGATTCATAAAGCAAGTCCTTAGAGACTTACAAAGAGACTTAGACTCCCATACAATAATAATGGGAGACTTCAACACTCCACTGTCAACATTAGACAGATCAACGAGACAGAAAGTTAACAAGGACATCCAGGAATTGAACTCATCTCTGCACCAAGGGACCTAATAGACATCTATAGAACTCTCCACCCCAAATCAACAGAATATACATTCTTCTCAGCACCACATCGCACTTATTCCAAAATTGACCACATAATTGGAAGTAAAGCACTCCTCAGCAAATGTACAAGAACAGAAATTATAACAAACTGTCTCTCAGACCACAGTGCAATCAAACTAGAACTCAGGACTAAGAAACTCAATCAAAACCGCTCAACTACATGGAAACTGAACAACCTGCTCCTGAATGACTACTGGGTACATAACGAAATGAAAGCAGAAATAAAGATGTTCTTTGAAACCAATGAGAACAAAGATACAACATACCAGAATCTCTGGGACACATTTAAAGCAGTGTGTAGAGGGAAATTTATAGCACTAAATGCCCACAAGAGAAACCAGGAAAGATCTAAAAATGACACTCTAACATCACAATGAAAAGAACTAGAGAGGCAAGAGCAAACACATTCAAAAGCTAGCAGAAGGCAAGAAATAACTAAGATCAGAGCAGAACTGAAGGAGATAGAGACACAAAAACCCTCCAAAAAATCAATGAATCCAGGAGTTGGTTTTTTGAAAAGATCAACAAAATTGACAGACCGCTAGCAAGACTAATAAAGAAGAAAAGAGAGAGGAATCAAATAGATGCAATAAAAAATGATAAAGGGGATATCACCACCGACCCCACAGAAATACAAACTACCATCAGAGAATACTATAAACACCTCTATGCAAATCAACTAGAAAATCTAGAAGAAATGGATAATTTCCTGGACACTTACACTCTCCCAAGACTAAACCAGGAAGAAGTTGAGTCCCTGAATAGACCAATAGCAGGCTCTGAAGTTGAGGCAACAATTAATAGCCTACCCACCAAAAAAAGTCCAGGACCAGATGGATTCACAGCTGAATTCTACCAGAGGTACAAGGAGGAGCTGGTACCATTCCTTCTGAAACTATTCCAATCAATAGAAAAAGAGGGAATCCTCCCTAACTCATTTTATGAGGCCAACATCATCCTGATACCAACGCCTGGCAGAGACACACACACAAAAAAGAGAATTTTAGACCAATGTCCCTCATGAACATCGATGCAAAAATCCTCAATAAAATACTGGCAAACCGGATTCAGCAGCACATCAAAAAGCTTATCCACCATGATCAAGTGGGCTTCATCCCTGGGATGCAAGGCTGGTTCAACATTTGCAATCAATAAACGTAATCTAGCATATAAACAGAACTAAAGACAAGAACCACATGATTATCTCAATAGATGCAGAAAAGCCTTTTGACAAAATTCAACAGCGCTTCATGCTAAAAACGCTCAATAAATTCAGTTTTGATGGAATGTATCTCAAAATAATAAGAGCTATTTATGACAAACCCACAGCTAATATCATACTGAATGGGCAAAAACTGGAAAAATTCCCTTTGAAAACTGGCACAAGACAGGGATGCCCTCTCTCACCACTCCTATTCAACATAGTGTTGGAAGTTCTGGCTAGGGCAATCAGGCAAGAGAAAGAAATCAAGGGTATTGAGTTAGGAAAAGAAGAAGTCAAATTGTCCCTGTTTGCAGATGTTATGTTTGTATATTTAGAAAACCCCATTGTCTCAGCCCAAAATCTCCTTAAGCTGTTAAGCAACTTCAGCAAAGTCTCAGGATACAACATTAATGTGCAAAAATCACAAGCATTCTTATACACCAGTAACAGACAAACAGAGAGCCAAATCATGAATGAACTTCCATTCACAATTGCTTCAAAGAGAATAAAATACCTAGGAATCCAACTTACAAGGGATGTAAAGGACCTCTTCAAGGAGAACTACAAACCACTGCTCAGTGAAATCAAAGAGGACACAAGCAAATGGAAGAACATACCATGCTCATGGATAGGAAGAATCAATATCGTGAAAATAGCCATACTGCCCAAGGTTATTTATAGATTTAATGCCATCCCCATCAAGCTACCAATGAGTTTCTTCACAGAATTGGAAAAAACTGCTTTAAAGTTCGTATGGAACCAAAAAAGAGCCCGCATTGCCAAGACAATCCTAAGTCAAAAGGACAAAGCTGGAGGCGTCACGCTACCTGACTTCAAACTATACTACAAGGCTACAGTAACCAAAACTGCATGGTACTGGTACCAAAACAGAGATATAGACCAATGGAACAGAACAGAGTCCTCAGAAATAATACCACACTCTACAGCCAATGATCTTTGACAAACCTGAGAGAAACAAGAAATGGGGAAAGGATTCCCTATTTAATAAACGGTGCTGGGAAAATTGGCTAGCCATAAGTAGAAAGCTGAATTACCATACATCAGCTCGAATATTACAAGGCAGAGGCAGAACCATTTCATTGAGAGAAATGTGTTTTCATTTCAGGTGGTGAAATCAACTCCAATTACTCATCTCTGAACTTAACTGCTTCCCATTACTGAAGCCAACACTTGAAAGATGGTTAGGATTCTCTAATCAGGTCATTAGATGTGATGGCTCCTATTAACATAATCACGACTGCTGCGAAAATGGGTCTTCTCTCCTGCTTGTTTACACTGTTAGATGTCTTTAATGGAACTGTGGAGGGTGAAACCTCGCCATTAAGCAACGAGATTTGGAGATGGAACTGCTCATGATTTGGTCCCCTGGTTTGTCAGCCTGCATTTCATCATCTATGAATAATAGCCTTTTTAATGTTCATTTCATGGTCAGTTAGTATGTGAGATCTTGTATTCTTGGGTATTTCCTACCTAAGCATTGAGGCTAGAAAACAGGAAGAATCTAATTGCTAAGATATAACAGAACACCTCATTTATTTGCTGTTATGGACATATCTAGGCTTATAATGTGGCAAAAGTCACAGCAAGAGGAGGGTGGAATGACCTAAGACAAAGTATATTTGCATCTCACAATATACCAGCTCTTAAGATTTTGCTGGAAAAAAAATACTATTTATTTAATTGATTTTTTTCCCAATAGTTCATAATGAATGCATAACAAGTAGGTAAAGTTAATCCTAGAAGCAAAAAATGAAGCTTAACTTGTTTCTTTCTTTCACCTGGTTAAAGGATAGACCCAAACACTTCAGTCCAGTCACATAGGGGACATTAACGCTCAGGTCCCAGTGCACAAATGAGGTTCCAGAACTGTGAAGAGAATGAATTAATCTAGAACTTAAGTGTCTAGGCACCACATTGCTTCTAATTGCACTTAACATATATCGCCAAACTCCTGGTCTATAAATTGAAACATCACTTGTGAAACGTTTGCTTTATGCTAATCATTTGGAGTCTCACAGACCAAAGACAAAGTCCATCTAGAACTCATTTGCAGTTAAAAAAAAAAAAAAGAAAAAATATTAGGTTTGTGTATTTTGCTTCATGCTGGAAGAGAAAATGAAATCCGGGAAGCACAGAATATCTAAGTAGGGAGATCTGGGAAAGAAATCTCACCAGGTCTGAGCCATATTGGGTAATTCTAAAAAGGTATAGGAAGTGAGTAAGAGTAAATTCTTTTTGCTATTAACTTGTATTTCAATAACTTTTGGGGTACAAGTGATTTTTTGTTAATGGATGAATGGTGAATTTTGAGATTTTAGTGCACCATCACCTGAAGTAGTGTACATTGTACCTAATTGTAGTCTTTCATCCTATCCCAGTCCCCCCCTGCTACTCTCCCCATTCTGATTCTCAAAGTACATTATATCACTCTGTATGAGTTTGTGTAGTCATAGCTTAGCTCCATTTATAAGTGAAAACATACAGTTTTCAGTTTCCACTCCTGAATCACTTCACTGGAATAATGACTTCTAGCTCCATCCAAGTTGTTGCAAAGGCATTATTTCATTCCTTTTATGGATGAGTAGTATTCCCTATGGTATGTATTAGTCCATTCTCACACTACTATAAAGACATACCTGAGACTGGGTAATGTATAAAGGAAAGAGGTTTAAATGATTCACAGTTTTGCATAGCTGGCGGGGGTGCCTCGGGAAACTTACAATCATGGTGGAAGGTGAAAGAGAAGCAAGAAACATTTTACACGGCAACAGGTGAGAGAGACCCAAAGCAAATGCAACATAAACAAAAAAAAATAAATAATACTTATTTAAACTAAAAAGCATCTGCACAGCAAAAGACAATAATCAGAGTAAACAGACAAGCCATGGAATAGGAGGAAAACATTTGCAAAGGATGCATCTAACAAAGGACTAGTATCCAGCATCTACAAGGAACTCAAACAATCAGCAAGATAAACAACATCCCTCAAAAAGTGAACAAAGGACATGAGTAGACATCAGTCAAAAGAAAATATACAAATGTCCAAACCAACATATATTTTAAAAGCTCAACTAATTATTGAGGAAATGCAATTAAAACCCAAAAGAGCTGGGTCGGTACCGTTATCTTCACACCTGACCCTTCCATAACATAATTCCACCCTTCGTGTTGGCGTGGCTGTGGGGCCCGACCGCTCACCTGCTTGGTGGGACTTGTTAAATTTTAGGTGCAGACCACAGCTTCGCTTTGTGCCTCCCTGTTCCCTCACGCGCTCTATCCGCTAGTGCCATGTCCTTCACGACCTTTTTTTCCTTCTCCGACTCTCATTCCCTGTCACGATCGGTACTTTTGCAAACCATCGATGCTAGTGTGTTTACCCCTTTGAATGCTGTGGATGCGCTAGATCGCTCTCACATTTGGATTACGTGATATGAATTTGCATCTGTTCTCAGGATTGGTCGTAGTATTTTTTGTTGATCGTAGATCTTGTTTCTGTTGGTAGTTAGGCTGCTGGTATCCTCTGCGTTTCGAGAGCATTACTGGTGTCAGATCCCCCTCTCGTCGATCTCTTTGCGTACTTACTCGTCCGCTGGGTTGTATTGCACACTTTCCGAGTGCTCCTTTGCATCGCTCTGATAGTGAGTGCTGTGAGTATGTACCTGCTGTTTGCACCTTCTAGTTTTATGTCATGTTCTGGGTACTTGTGCAATTCATCTTTATTCCGCTTGTCACTGTCGAACGTGCGGCTTCATTGAAGCTCTGTTGTTCCCAGAGGTGTCTAATATCCCCACTGTATCACTAGCTAGGCGAGTGTTTGCCAGTCCATTTGCTTGGTTTTTCCGTATGACATAACGTGTCCAGTCTCTGGAAGCACTTTGCAATTCTGTGTTGATTTGGGTAATGTCTCCCCAGTTCATTTCCATTAAGCTATTGTGATTTCTCTTCTTGGTTATTTAGTATGGTTTATCATTCGTTATATTTTCACAGACAAAAACTGGTTGTTTTCAGATCTTTTATCTATCTTGTAACTCTAATTGTTTTGCTGTGATATATTTTTGGTTTTGGGTTTTTTTTTCTTTTTTCCTTTCCTCCTAGCTTGGGTTAGTTGTTTGTTTCTCTGGTTGCTTGCATGTACATTGTGCGCAGGGTCCGTGTGGTGTATGTGAGTACGTGTATGCGACTTTGGATTTTTTTTTTCTCGTAGCCATTTCGGCTACTAGTCACATAGGTTTTAGTCCCCTGTCGCTAGTTTTTGTTTGTATCCCATCAGGCTGTGGGAGTCTGATGTCCATCTCGTGTCGTGCTGGCTATCTGCCATGTGCGCATTTGTTAAGAAGATGTTTTTAAATTTTAATCTGATTATTTCCCTGTATTAGAATCATGAGAAAGTAGTGTCGGAGCAGTTGTATTACCCTCATACATGTATCTTGTATAGTTTGAGGATTCTATTTGGAGTTGATTCTAGTTTTATTCACTATGGTCTAAAGAGATAATTGATGTGACTTCAATTTTTAAATTTATGTGAGACTTGTTTGTGTGGACTTATGAGGTGTCTGTCCAGATAATGTTGCATGTGCTGCTGGAGAGTATATTCTGCAGCTCTTGGGTAGAAGTCCTGAAATATCTTAAGTCAATTTTTTTGTGTTGTTTAAATCCATTTTTCTTTGTTGAATCTTCTCAAACATCTGCCTAGGTTGTCACGTGGTGTATTGAGTCTCTCACAGTATTGTATTTCTGTCTATCTCATTCTTATCTTAGTTCTAGTAGTAAGGTGTGAACGGGAGCCCAGTGTTATGTCATTAATTTGATCGTATCTTTCTGTGATCTTTTGTACTTACTTGCTAGTAACTTCTCTGCCTTTTTTCATTCTGTTGTTGATTTGAAGCTGTTTTGTCTGATATAAGATAACCTCTTCTCTTTTGGTTTCATTGGCAGGATACCTTTTTTACCCAACCCCTTTACCTTACACTTTATAGTGATCTTTCCATGTTAGGTGAGTCTTTTCAAGTGGGGTATTTGGGTTTGTAATTTTTACTCTATTCTGCCTTTCCTCTTTTAAGTGAACCAATTTAGGCCTTTACATTTGTTAATATTGGGATGTGAGATACTTTTCTCTTCTTATGTTTGATGTTTACCTATACTTTGATTTTGGTTGTTAGTGTCACTTTCTAGGCCTTTGAGTTTTAGCTTTCAAGAGATTCTATTTGGTGCATAGTGAGCCTTTGTTTAAAAGTTTAGAACTCCTTCTAGCATTCTTATAGTGCTGGTTTGGTAGTGACAAATTCCTCAGCATTTGTTTGTCTGGAAAATGACTTTATTTCTCCTTCATTTTTTGAAACTTATTTTGTGGATACAAAAATTCTTGCTTTTTCTGTGGAGGAGACTGAAGATAGGACCCCAATCTTCTCTAGCTTGTAAGGTTCTCCTGAGAGATATGACATTAGTTTGATAGGTTTTCCTTTATAGGTTACCTGATGCTTTTGTCTATTACTCTTAGAATTCTTCCTTTATGTGATGTTAGGTAGCCTGATGACTATGCACTTTGGTGAAGATCTTTTGCAATAATTTCCAAGAGTTTTTGAACTTCTTGGATGTGGATAACTAAATCCTCTAGCCAGACCAGGGAAGTTTTCCTCAATTTACTCTCAAATAATTTCCCAGAGGTTTTCTTCTCCTCAGGAACACTAATATTCTAAGTTTTCAATTTTACACGATCCCATATTCTTGGAGACTTTGTTCATTTTTTTATATTTTTCTTATTTTGTCTGATTGGCTTAATAAAAAGCCTTGTCTCAAGCTCTAAATATCCTTTACTTGTTCTAGTCTATTTTAAAAATTTCCACTGTATTTCATAAATTCCCTAAGTGTATCTTTCATTTACAGAAATTTGATCTTTTTATGATATCTCTCTAGAAAATTTTTCATTCATATCCTGAACTCTTTTAAATTTCCTCATGTTGTCTCACCTTTGTTAGTATTTTCTGGAGTAGCTTAATAATCAGCCTCCTGATTTCTGTATCTGGTATTTCAAATATTTCAAACTTGGTTGAGACCATTGCTGGGAGACTGGTGTGTAATCTTTTGGAGCTGTTATAGAACCCTGTTTTGTCATGTTATCAGAGTCATTTTCTTCCTTCATTTGGGGGCTATTATTCTAATTATTCTTGAATTTATAAGATTTAATTTTTTAAAAATTGTTTGTTTTCCACTTATGTCTGTGACTTTAATGTTTTTAATTAATTGTAGCCTAATTGAGTTTTGGTGTTTTCAGCAGTGAAAATTCAGTAAGACTTCCTTGGTTTATAAAAATTTGTATGATGACTTTCTCATATGCTGGTTGTAGTAGCAATGTGCTCAGTGTGGAGCAAGTTCATGTCTTCTTAGGGTTGGAATAGTAGAGGTCTCTTGAAGCTTTTCCTCATACCCCCATGGCAATACTTTCTTATTTATTTTTTCCTCAGTATTTATTTATTTAGTTTGATGGTTAGGCTTTAGGCCAATAGAGGAGATGTCCCTGTGTAGGAATTAGTTGTGCTAAATCAGGTGGGTAAATGCAATACCCAATATAGGCAGAGGTCCCAGCCTTGATAGAGGTGGATGGAGGAGCTCTCAGTGTGGTCTCACTGAGGGCTTATCAGGAGAAAGGTTGGAGCCACCTCAGCTCCCCTGCCAGGACAGTAGGAAAGCTACCCATGTCCCAGACATACTTCTGTCCATGATATAGCTATTCGAATCAGACAACACTTTTTTCATCTGTGGCAATGTTGAGGTTCCAAGTAGAGAGGAAACTGTGAACCTTTGCAGATCAGTCACCCTGACACGTTCCAGGAAGGCTGTCTATAGTTGTGCTATGCCAAGCTCCCACGGGAAAAGCCCAAATGTGCCCGTAGTGTGGATGAGGAGGAAATACTTCCCTTTCTCCAACCCTTCACAAATACCAGAGCTGTCTGTTGGGTTGGAGCTGCAGACCTGCTGAGCCCAGACTGCAAAATGTTGCCTTGCTGAAAGAAACTCCCCACCAGCTGAAAGATCTGATTTGTGCTCAAGGCCTGTTGTCTGGATTCTTTTACCACAGTGTGCTCCCTTTTGTGGTGCACCCCACTTCCCCTGAATCCCTTGGAGCAGACTACTGTGAGTGTGTTCCTTGGGTCTAGCCCCCCAGTGAAGTTGCCACACTCTAGGCTGGTACTGCGGAATGTCTTCAAGGGATCCAGTGATGTGACCTGTCCTCAATCTCCCAGCAGTGGGAACAGCTTCCATGGGGATGGCAGGGTAGTGACATAGACTCTGTGAGATTCCTTGGTTGTAGATAGCTTAGGTGTTGCTTTTCAAATGCAAGTTTTACTAGTAGGGAACGGATCACGTGGACAGACTTAGGACCTCCTGGTTAGCCATACTGGTGCAGGTTGTGGTGACAAATGAAGTTGCACAGCTGTTTTCTCCTTCCTGGGTGCAGTGGTTTTCCACTAGGAGGTGCTGTAATGGATTGTTGGTTGGCCTCAGCAGAGAGGTGACACTTGACAAAAGAGCACCTCTGTGGGCAGCAGTGGGTGATTGCTTATGTTGCCCAGAAGATACTCTGGTTTCTCAGGCAGTGGCAGGGTCAAAGCTCCCAAAAGTTTCTGTTCTTTGTGTTAAACGGTCACTAGCCAGCAGTGAGCTAAGTGCAGGCCGCCTGCACTCAGAACTCACAAACGCCTCAGGTCATAAGCTTTCCCTGTGGAGACAGCAACTGTGGCTTCCAAGATACACTCCTCCTTGTCTTCCCAGAAGCCAGGTGGCCTGGCTCCTGTGCTGTGGCTAAAGTGCTTTTCACTTGCCCTCCCAGCTGTGGTCAAGGAAGTTTGTCTCCAAACAAGGTGGTATTGCAAATCCCAGTTGAGTGTTTCTTTAACCTGTGACAACTGTCCTAAACTTTGGCTGACCTCAGGGTCCTCTGTGAGGAACAATATGGATGGCTTCCCTTGGTCTATGCTGGAGACTAGGAGTGCAGGCAGAGGTCTTCTCTGTGCTGTTCCTACTTTTATATTCCCTTAACCCCAAATCAGTTCCTGTGCTGGGTAGGGTTAATGCCATCCTCGTGGCTATACTTTCAGATCCCTGGTGAGAGTGTGTATCCTGGGACAGCCTCTCCCACTCTCATACTCGGAGGACTCACAGGCCTTTGCCTGACTCATGTGTAGGTGCAGCTGGTACTTCCTTCAAAGGGCGTGGAATCTTCGTTCTGTTCAGTTCTGAATTAATTATTGAAAAGAATGTTGTGGTGTGAATCTCTATTTTGCCCTTCCAAGTGGGGAGGTGTGCTAGCAATGCTTTATCTGCCATGATGAAACAAAAAACCATGAAACACCCGTTTTTCATTGGCTGTCTTATGAAATTGGAAAAAAATCAGAAATTGGATATTTTAATATTTTTAACTAGGAGGTGGAAGTTTTAAGCAGTATTAGAGTTTTCATTGGCAAGGAAGGAAAATCACTCAGAAAATATGTCAGTGAAAAGAAAAAGAAGTTAGTCATTTGTGGTCTTAGAGTTTCTTGTTTAATTTGGAAGGATATACAGTTTGGTTGTCCACACATAATTTTTACTTTTTCAGCACTAATAGAAACTCATGAAAATTTATTATATCCTAATTTTTAAAGTATAGAAGTAAAAGTCATCTTTGCCATTGCAACAATAATGTTCTATAGTTTATTAGCATACTTGTAGGAAGAATCAGATAAATCATCTGTTTACAAACATTTATTCTAAAATATAATATTTTCAGTGGCTCTAAATTTCCTTTAAATTGTTATTCAGTGGGAAGAAACACCTTTGAACTGACTACTAAATAAAATATAAAATCTATATTCCCATTTCAGAAAAAATACGATCTAAATTTATATGATTTTTGGTGTGTGAGCTACATAAACGTTCAATCATGGACAAATACAGTGTTAAGACTCCTGCGTGAATATTTTTCTTTAATTATTTTTATTTCAGTGCGTGCTTACATTAAACACCTTTAAATTAATTTAGGTGAAAGAATACAATTTAGCAGCCATCCTTTACCAGTATCTTCAATCTAATTCTAAGTCTTGTGGCAGAAAATAGACAAAGTAATATGGCAAATATGTGTTGATGTCATCACAGGAGGAAGAAGGGAGGATGAAAAGAGAAACACAGAACTCGACTGAGCCATCAGAAAGACTCGGAAGACATATGCTTGAGCTGAGTGTTGAGTATAAAAGATAAAGCGGGAGTAAGTGAAGAGAGGATATTCCCAGTGTGAGGAACATCATGTGAGAGGACATTAAAAAAAATCAGGTGATATTTTTATGAGGGACACTCCTACGAAGTATTTGACAGAGCCTGATAAAAAGTGAGCATCTATTTAAACAATTATGAGTTAATCATCTATTAGGCATAAGTTAAACTAATTCTAAAAATCATTGTCTTGAAGACCCTTTGCACACACATCAGCCTCACTCCAGGTCTGTGAGAGACTTGCAGCCTGGGAAGGAAGCACCCACTCTGAGTGAAGTGAGATCCGGAGTTATTAACATGCAGTTTCCATTATACTCAACCTTCTTCAATCACAACGGAAGACATATGTTGTGACACACATATATTCAGCAGAGATTTTCAAACTTGTAATGACTTTTCGCCAGCCAAAACATTATTAAAAACTGAAATTCATGCTGCCTGAATCTGAAAATTTTTTCCTCACCACAGCAACAGATGAAATACATCTCCTTGTAAGTTAATCAATGAGCATGCATCCAGGATCTGCTAGATACTATCGTTACCAGAGGGTTTGTTTTAGAGCTCCCAAGATGGAATGGAACTTTGGGCCATGCGGCGGTATTATAGCTCTATTAGAAGCTGTGGGTCATGGAGAGAACCGTGGAACCCAGGTGACTAATCCTCAGCTCAATTAGAATAAATCCAGGCACTTGGCCGTGCAGGAACAATGGCAAGCCCGTAGCCTGATCCGGAGCAGCTATGGGTGCCTCGCGGATCAGAAGCAGCAGCGGACACCCTGCTGGATCCGGAGTGGTGGAAGTCAGCAGCGGATCTGCGAAGCGTGTTCAGCAGTTGTGGACAGCAAGCGAAAGCTCAACTCGAGCCACAACAAACACGGTCCAGAGAGTGGGCAGTTGCAAGATTTCATAGACTGAAAAACAGAGCTCCATACGATGGCAGGGGACCCAAAGGGGGTTGCCGCCAAGGCTAGATTGCAGGGGGTTTATTCCCAATCATTATCCCTCCCCCTGTGCCCTCAGGCGCTAGATGATTGATTATTTCTCACCTCTTGCTTTAGCATGATTGGTATTTAGTGAGCTCCCTTTATGTACACCGGATGTGGGTTGTGAGCTGAGTTACAAGCCGTATTTAAAGGTGATGTGGTCACCTTCCTCAGCTAGCTAGGAAATCTTAGTTGTACTAGGAAATACAGCTAGTCCGTCTCTCACTATGAAGGGTTCAAGAAAAATAAACTGACTTATCCTTAACTCTTACTTTGCAAGTGAACAGTGACAAAGGATACAGACCAGTATAAGAAGAATGAAATCAAATGTGAAAGTTTATGATACAGAAAGTAACAGCTGTCACACTAAAGAATAGACATCACTCTAAGTTAAAAATAACTAAAACTGTTTATAGATGATATAGGATTTCCATAAGACCTATGCTGTATGAGAAAAGTGCATATGACCTATTGAGAACAAGCAGAGAAAAACTATCTTGATGTAAAGTCACGAAGATATTCAGAAAACATCCAGAAAAATCACATTATGTTAATAAAACATCACTAAAAGCAATTAAATTCATTTTGCAAAAATGTTAACTTGAAATTTGGAACAATTATTGGGAGAGAGATAACTGTTTTCTGTTTCTCTGGGAAAAATCATTGGGACTTGTAATGAGTAGATTAGTTTCCCTAAAGGAACTTGTACTATAAAAACAAAATAAACAACAGACAAATCAGGTGTTACATACACTTCTCTTGCTTCCAAAATTTGCAAATGGCACACTCATACAGATTATAGAGACTCTATGGAGTAAAATTAAGTAAAATGTATGACTGAGTGGCACTAAACCCAGCTGTATTTCATCACTCTCTGTTGAATGGCAGAAATCCAGTTCTCTTTCAACCTTATTAAAGGAGAATATGTATGAGGTTAAGAGAATTGTAAGAAGAAAATTACTCACTGTGCCAAGCTGGACCAAATTCTGCACCCCAAACTGATTATGTGAAGGAAAAAGAGGGCTAGGAAATAATCCAGATGGATCTCTTTGTCAGTCTTTTGTTAGTCAGTCAAGAAATTAAGCACCTACTATAGGCCATGTACTACACTAGGTATTTATTAAGAACACAAGCATGACTAAATAAAAAAGCTGTGCCTTTATAGTATATATAGTTTAATAAATGGAACAATCTATACACAAAGTCTGACATGAAAGAGAAAAATTCAGATTAACAACTGCTAATTCAGTAAAGTTGCAGAATACAAAATCAACAAACAAAATCAGTAGTGCTCCTTATACACAAACAACAAGGTAACTGAAGAAGAAATCAAGAAGGCAATCTCGTTTACAATAGCTACAAGAGAAAAATTAAACAAATATAAAAAAAAACCCTACAAATAAATTTAACCAAGAAGGTGAAAGACTTCTACAAGAAAAACTGCAAAACACCAACAAAAAATTGAAAATACAAACAAATGTAAAAACATCCCATGCTCATGAATCGAAATAATTACTATTGTGAAAATGACCATATTACCCCAAATAGTCTACTGATATAATGCAATTCCTATCAACATACAAATGACATTCCTCTCATAATTGGAAAAACAATGTTAAAATTTGTATGGAATCACAAAAGACCTCAAACAGCCAAAGCAATCTTGAGCAAACAACAAAGATGGTCACATCACACTACCAGACTTCAAAATATACTACAAAACTATTGTAATCAGAATAGCACTGTACTCACATAATAACAGAAACAAAGACCAATGGAACAGAATGGAGAATGCAGAAATCCATATATCTATAGCCAATAGATTTTTGACAAGGGTGTCAAAAAACATACATTAAGGAAAAGAAAATCTCTTCAATAAATGGTGCTAGAAAAACTGGATATCCATATGCAGAATTATGGACTAGATTTCCCTCTTCTCACCTGATTAAAAAAAAAAAAAAAAATCAACCCAGGTCCAGTATGGTTGCTCATACCTTTAGTTTCAGCACTTTGGGAGGCTGAGGCAGGTGGATCACTTGAGGCCAGGAATTCAAGACCAATTTGTTTAACATAGTGAAACCCAGCCTCTACTAAAAATACAAAAAAAATTACCAGGATGGGTGATGCATGTCTGTGATCCCAGCTACTTGGGAGGCTGAGGCATGAGAATCACTTGAACCCAGGAGGTGGAGGTGGCAGTGAGTTGAGATCATGCCACTGCACTCCAGCCTGGGAGACAGAGCTAGATTCTGTCTCAATAAATAAATAATAAAATAAAATAAAAATCAACTCAGCATGGTTCAAAGGCCTAAATGTAAGACTCGAAGCTATGAAACTATTAGATGAAAACTTAGGGAAAATTCTTCGGGACATTGATCTGGGAAATAATTTTATGAATGGGACCTTAAAAACACAGGCAACAAAAGCAAAAGTAAATAAATGAAATTATATCAACCTAAAAAGCTGCTGCACAGCAAAGGAAAAATATCAATGGAGTGAAAAGACAATCTAATGAATAAGAGAAAATATTTGCAAACTATTCATCTAGCAGGGGTCATATATATACCAAGGAACTCGAACATCGAAACATCAAAAATCAAATAATCCAATTACAAAATGGACAAATGATCTGATCAGACATGTATCAGAAGAAAACGTACAAATGACCAATAAATATATGAAATAATGTTCAACATCACTAATCATTAAGGAGATGCATATAAAAACCACAATGAAGTATCATTTTACCAATTAGGATGGCTATTACTAAAGGCAAAAAATAAAAAATGCTGGTGAGGATGTTGGGAAAAGGGAACTCATACACTGTTGGTGAGAATGAAAACAAGTATAGCCACTACAGAGGTTCCTCAAAAAACTAGAAGTAGAATTACCTTGTGTTGCAGCAATCCCACTACTGGTTATTTATCCAAAGAACAATGAATTGGTGTATCAAAGAAACATCTGCACCCCATGTTCATTGAAGCACTATTCACAACAGCCAAGACATAGAATCGACCAGTGTCTTCAACAATAGAGTACTACTCATCCATCAAAAACAATGAAATTCTATCATTTGAGGCTACGTTGCCTCGACATAGATGGAACTGGAGGACATTATGTTTAGTGAAATAAGCCAGGAACAGAAAGTTTAACACTGTATGCTCACATTCGTATGTGGAATCTTTAAAAAGTTGATCTCATGAAAGAAAAAACTGTAACAGAAGACACTAGAGGCTTGGAAAAGCAGGCGGAAGAGGGAGAGATAGAGAGAAATTTGTTACAGGATTGAAAGTTACAGCTAGGAAGAAAAAATAAATTATAGTGTTCTATAACACTATAAGATGACTGCAGTTAACAATATATGGTTTCAAATGGCTAGAAAGGTGATATCGAATATTCCTAAATCAAAGAAATGATAAAACTTTGAAATGATGGATATGCTAATCACTCTGATCTGATCACTATACATTGCATGTATCACAACATCACTATGTACCTTATAAATATGTACAATTACTATATGTTCATTAAAAAAATTGAAAGACCTAAATGATGACAAGAAGAATTTGGGGGAAGCACATTCTAAAGGAGAGAAATTGTTCTTTTTAGTTTTTCATTCATAATTCTTTCACACAAACAAACAAGCAAACAACAACATACAGTTATCAAGCTCCTACTATGCCCAGGCATTATTCAACAATATTCGAAAGCAATTATAAATAAAATCATCAAAGAAGCCATAGTTTAATAGAGAAAAATATGCCGAAAAGGAGAACGGAAAAAGTGAGGTGTTAAAAAAAATCGTTTTGTTGTTGTTATTGTTGTTGTTGTTGTTATTGTTTCCAAGTGTCAGATAATCAGAGGGTAACAGGGGCGGAGCAAGATGGCCGAATAGGAACAACTCCAGTCTCCAACTCCCAGCGCCAGCGACACAGAAGACCGGTGATTTCTGCATTTTCAACTGAGGTACTGGGGTCATCTCACTAGGGAGTGCCGGACAATCGGTGCTGGTCAGCTGCTGCAGCCTGACCAGCGAGAGCTGAAGCAGGGCGAGGCATCGCCTCACCTGGAAGCGCAAGGGGGAAGGGGATCCGTTTTCCTAGCCAGGGGAACTGAGACACACAACACCTGGAAAATCGGGTAACTCCCACCCCAATACTGCGCTGTAAGCATACAGGCATTCCGGGAGAATATATCCCACACCTGGCCGGGAGGGTCCCACGCCCACGAAGCCTCCCTCACTGCTAACACAGCAGTCTGCCGCGATCTATCGGCAAGGCAGCAGCGAGGCTGGGGGAGGGGCGCCCGCCATTGCTGAGGTTTAAGTAGGTAAACAAAGCCGCTGGGAAGCTCGAACTGGGTGGAGCTCACAGCAGCTCAAGGAAGCCTACCTGTCTCTGTAGTCTCCACCTCTGGGGACAGCGCACAGCTGAAGACCAACAGGGGAAGTAGCGGGAGCCGGTGCAGACGCGAACGACTCTGTCTGACAGCTTTGGGGAGAGCCGCGGATCTCCCAACGCGGAGGTTGAGATCTGAGAACGGACAGACTGCCTGCTCAGGTGTGTCCCTGACCCCTGAGTAGCCTAGCTGGGAGAAATCCCCCACTAGGGGCAGTCTGACACCCCACACCTCCCAGGGTGGAGTACACCCCTGAGAGGAAACTTCCAAAGGAAGAATCAGACAGGTACACTCGCTGTTCAGCAATATTCTATCTTCGGCAACCTCTGCTGCTGATACCCAGGCAAACAGGGTCTGGAGTGGACCTCAAGCAATCTCCAACAGACCAACAGAGAGTCCTTCTGACTGTCAGAAGGAAAACTATCAAACAGGAAGGACACCTATACCAAAACCCCATCAGTTCGTCACCACCATCAAAGACCAGAGACAGATAAAACCACAAAGATGGGGAAGAAGCAGGGCAGAAAAGCTGGAAATTCAAAAAATAAGAGCGCATCTCCCCCTGCAAAGGAGCGCAGCCCATCACCAGCAACAGATCAAAGCTGGTCAGAGAATGACTTGGACGAGAGGAGAGAAGAAGGCTTCAGTCCATCAAACTTATCAGAGCTAAAGGAGGAATTACGTACCCAGCGCAAAGAAACTAAAAATCTTGAAAAAAGAGTGGAAGAATTGACAGCTAGACTAATTAATGCAGAGAAGATCATAAACGAAATGACAGAGATGAAAACCATGACACGAGAAATACGTGACAAATGCACAAGCTTCAGTAACCGACTCGATCAACTGGAAGAAAGAGTATCAGCGATTGAAGATCAAATGAATGAAATGAAGCGAGAAGAGAAACCAAAAGAAAAAAGAAGAAAAAGAAATGAGCAAAGCCTGCAAGAAGTATGGGATTACGTAAAAAGACCAAATCTACGTCTGATTGGGGTGCCTGAAAGTGAGGGGGAAAATGGAACCAAGTTGGAAAACACTCTTCAGGATATCATCCAGGAGAACTTCCCCAACCTAGTAGGGCAGGCCAACATTCAAATTCAGGAAATACAGAGAACGCCACAAAGATACTCCTCCAGAAGAGCAACTCCAAGACACATAATTGCCAGATTCACCAAAGTTGAAATGAAGGAAAAAATCTTAAGGGCAGCCAGAGAGAAAGGTCGGGTCACCCACAAAGGGAAGCCCATCAGACTAACAGCAGATCTCTCGGCAGAAACTCTACAAGCCAGAAGAGAGTGGGGGCCAATATTCAACGTTCTTAAAGAAAAGAATTTTCAACCCAGAATTTCATATCCAGCCAAACTAAGTTTCATAAGTGAAGGAGAAATAAAATCCTTTACAGATAAGCAAATGCTTAGAGATTTTGTCACCACCAGGCCTGCCTTACCAGAGACCCTGAAGGAAGCCCTAAACATGGAAAGGAACAACCGGTACCAGCCATCGCAAAAACATGGCAAAATGTAAAGACCATCGAGGCTAGGAAGAAACTGCATCAACTAACGAGCAAAATAACCAGTTAATATCATAATGGCAGGATCAAGTTCACACATAACAATATTAACCTTAAATGTTAATGGACTAAATGCTCCAATTAAAAGACACAGACTGGCAAACTGGATAAAGAGTCAAGACCCATCAGTCTGCTGTATTCAGGAGACCCATCTCACATGCAGAGACATACATAGGCTCAAAATAAAGGGATGGAGGAAGATCTACCAAGCAAATGGAGAACAAAAAAAAGCAGGGGTTGCAATCCTAGTCTCTGATAAAACAGACTTTAAACCATCAAAGATCAAAAGAGACAAAGAAGGCCATTACATAATGGTAAAGGGATCAATTCAACAGGAAGAGCTAACTCTCCTAAATATATATGCACCCAATACAGGAGCACCCAGATTCATAAAGCAAGTCCTTAGAGACTTACAAAGAGACTTAGACTCCCATACAATAATAATGGGAGACTTCAACACTCCGCTGTCAACATTAGACAGATCAACGAGACAGAAAGTTAACAAGGATATCCAGGAATTGAACTCATCTCTGCACCAAGCGGACCTAATAGACATCTATAGAACTCTCCACCCCAAATCAACAGAATATACATTCTTCTCAGCACCACATCACACTTATTCCAAAATTGACCACATAATTGGAAGTAAAGTACTCCTCAGCAAATGTAAAAGAACAGAAATTATAACAAACTGTCTCTCAGACCACAGTGCAATCAAACTAGAACTCAGGACTAAGAAACTCAATCAAAACCGCTCAACTACATGGAAACTGAACAACCTGCTCCTGAATGACTACTGGGTACATAACGAAATGAAAGCGGAAATAAAGATGTTCTTTGAAACCAATGAGAACAAAGATACAACATACCAGAATCTCTGGGACACATTTAAAGCAGTGTGTAGAGGGAAATTTATAGCACTAAATGCCCACAAGAGAAAACAGGAAAGATCTAAAATTGACACTCTAACATCACAATTAAAAGAACTAGAGAGGCAAGAGCAATCACATTCAAAAGCCAGCAGAAGGCAAGAAATAACTAAGATCAGAGCAGAACTGAAGGAGATAGAGACACAAAAAACCCTCCAAAAAATCAATGAATCCAGGAGTTGGTTTTTTGAAAAGATCAACAAAATTGACAGACCGCTAGCAAGGCTAATAAAGAAAAAAAGAGAGAGGAATCAAATCGATGCAATAAAAAATGATAAAGGGGATATCACCACTGACCCCACAGAAATACAAACTACCATCAGAGAATACTATAAACGCCTCTACGCAAATCAACTAGAAAATCTAGAAGAAATGGATAATTTCCTGGACACTTACACTCTCCCAAGGCTAAACCAGGAAGAAGTTGAATCCCTGAATAGACCAATAGCAGGCTCTGAAATTGAGGCAACAATTAATAGCCTACCCACCAAAAAAAGTCCAGGACCAGATGGATTCACAGCTGAATTCTACCAGAGGTACAAGGAGGAGCTGGTACCATTCCTTCTGAAACTATTCCAATCAATAGAAAAAGAGGGAATCCTCCCTAACTCCTTTTATGAGACCAACATCATCCTGATACCAAAGCCTGGCAGAGACACAACAAAAAAAGAGAATTTTAGACCAATATCCCTGATGAACATTGATGCAAAAATCCTCAATAAAATACTGGCAAACCGGATTCAGCAGCACATCAAAAAGCTTATCCACCATGATCAAGTGGGCTTCATCCCTGGGATGCAAGGCTGGTTCAACATTCGCAAATCAATAAACGTAATCCAGCATATAAACAGAACCAAAGACAAGAACCACATGATCATCTCAATAGATGCAGAAAAGGCTTTTGACAAAATTCAACAGCCCTTCATGCTAAAAACGCTCAATAAATTCGGTATTGATGGAACGTACCTCAAAATAATAAGAGCTATTTATGACAAACCCACAGCTAATATCATACTGAATGGGCAAAAACTGGAAAAATTCCCTTTGAAAACTGGCACAAGACAGGGATGCCCTCTCTCACCACTCCTATTCAACATAGTGTTGGAAGTTCTGGCTAGGGCAATCAGGCAAGAGAAAGAAATCAAGGGTATCCAGTTAGGAAAAGAAGAAGTCAAATTGTCCCTGTTTGCAGATGACATGATTGTATATTTAGAAAACCCCATCGTCTCAGCCCAAAATCTCCTTAAGCGATAAGCAACTTCAGCAAAGTCTCAGGATACAAAATTAATGTGCAAAAATCACAAGCATTCTTATACACCAGCAACAGACAAGCAGAGAGCCAAATCAGGAATGAACTTCCATTCACAATTGCTTCAAAGAGAATAAAATACCTAGGAATCCAGCTTACAAGGGATGTAAAGGAGCTCTTCAAGGAGAACTACAAACCACTGCTCAGTGAAATAAAAGAGGACACAAACAAATGGAAGAACATACCATGCTCATGGATAGGAAGAATCAATATCGTGAAAATGGCCATACTGCCCAAGGTTATTTATAGATTCAATGCCATCCCCATCAAGCTACCAATGAGTTTCTTCACAGAATTGGAAAAAACTGCTTTAAAGTTCATATGGAACCAAAAAAGAGCCCGCATTGCCAAGACAATCCTAAGTCAAAAGGACAAAGCTGGAGGCGTCACGCTACCTGACTTCAAACTATACTACAAGGCTACAGTAACCAAAACAGCATGGTACTGGTACCAAAACAGAGATATAGACCAATGGAACAGAACAGAGTCCTCAGAAATAATACCGCACATCTACAGCCATCTGATCTTTGACAAACTTGAGAGAAACAAGAAATGGGGAAAGGATTCCCTATTTAATAAATGGTGCTGGGAAAATTGGCTAGCCATAAGTAGAAAGCTGAAACTGGATCCTTTCCTTACCCCTTATACGAAGATTAATTCAAGATGGATTAGAGACTTAAATGTTAGACCTAATACCATAAAAACCCTAGAAGAAAATCTAGGTAGTACCATTCAGGACATAGGCATGGGCAAGGACTTCATGTCTAAAACACCAAAAGCAACGGCAGCAAAAGCCAAAATTGACAAATGGGATCTAATTAAACTTAAGAGCTTTTGCACAGCAAAAGAAACTACCATCAGAGTGAACAGGCAACCTACAGAATGGGAGAAAATTTTTGCAACCTACTCATCTGACAAAGGGCTAATATCCAGAATCTACAAAGAACTCAAACAAATATACGAGAAAAAAACAAACAACCCCATCAAAAAGTGGGGAAAGGATATGAACAGACATTTCTCAAAAGAAGATATTCATACAGCCAACAGACACATGAAAAAATGCTCATCATCACTGGCCATCAGAGAAATGCAAATCAAAACCACAATGAGATACCATCTCACACCAGTTAGAATGGCAATCATTAAGAAGTCAGGAAACAACAGGTGTTGGAGAGGATGTGGAGAAATAGGAACACTTTTACACTGTTGGTGGGATTGTAAACTAGTTCAACCATTATGGAAAACAGTATGGCAATTCCTCAAGGATCTAGAACTAGATGTACCATATGACCCAGCCATCCCACTACTGGGTATATACCCAAAGGATTATAAATTAGTCTACTACAAAGACACATGTACACGTATGTTTATTGCGGCACTATTCACAATAGCAAAGACTTGGAATCAACCCAAATGTCCATCTGTGACAGACTGGATTAAGAAAATGTGGCACATATACACCATGGAATACTATGCAGCCATAAAAAAGGATGAGTTTGCGTCCTTTGTAGGGACATGGATGCAGCTGGAAACCATCATTCTTAGCAAACTATCACAAGAAGAGAAAACCAAACACCGCATGTTCTCACTCATAGGTGGGAACTGAACAATGAGATCACTTGGACTCGGGAAGGGGAACATCACACACTGGGGTCTATCATGGGGAGGGGGGAGGGGGGAGGAGGGAGGGATTGCATTGGGGAGTTATACATGATATAAATGATGAATTGATGGGTGCTGACGAGTTGATGGGTGCAGCACACCAACATGGCATAAGTATACATATGTAACAAACCTGCACGTTATGCACATGTACCCTAGAACTTAAAGTATAATAAAAAAAAAAAAAAAATCAGAGGGTAACAAAGAAGAACAAACAAAAGACGTCAGGATAACAAACAAAAACAAAAGACACTCTATGTTAATGAATTATAACAAAGTTCAACCACTTCTTTACTCTTTTACTTCTTCTATAGTTCCTGTTTGCTTGTCTTTGGAACTGGGGGAAAACTTTTTTTTTTTTAATGTGCCTATTCTCATTTTTACTAATTATAGTCTCTACATTAAAACGCACCCATTTTATACACACATTTGGACAAATTTTGACCAATTTTACATCCATGTAACCACCACCACAATCAAGTTAGTAAACAATTCTCCCACTCTCTAAAAGCTTTCTCATTGCGTTCTATCAATCCTTCCCTACACCACCAGGATACAAACTTTTCTGTAATTTTTGAATGTGTTTTATAATTTTGGTTGAAAATGGTACATTGTGGATAACAAATGATAGAGGCTAGTTATTCTGCATTCAGTTGTGCTCTTATGAGGATTTTTTTTCTTCTAGCAGTATTTTAACTGGCCTATATCCTACATTCACACAGCAAATTTGTTCCTTTCTGCCTTGTTCAGCAGCTAAATAATCTTGCTCAGTTCTTTTGGTTTCCAGCTACTGTATTTTTTTCTCGCCTGCTCCCCTCACCTCTCCTATGCCCTCATCTCCCCTGAACATGTGTAGTTTAGTAGTTAGCTAAAGATTTGAGAAGTTGATATTCACCCTTGGAAACTCATTCTTTCTGTGGTTTCATTGTTTTCAAGAACTTCTCTCTACATTTCCAGCTACTCTGATAGTTCCAAGTTCTATTCTTTGACATCTCAACCCAACAATGTTAATGTGTTTTCTTTTTCTTTTCCTTTTTTTCGTTTTTCTTTTTGCATCTAACATATTTTATTCCTGTTACCATTTTTAATTGGTCCAAAGATTCTATGTGATATAACTTCACTATCATTAGAATAGTATTAAAGAATACTATTAGAAAAAATGTAGCTCCATTATTTTATTTTTTTAATCTTTTAATTTTTATTTATTTATTTATTTTTTATTATACTTTAAGTTCTAAGGTACATGTGCATAACATGCAGGGTTGTTACATATGTATACTTGTGCCATGTTGGTGTGCTGCACCCATCAACTCGTCAGCACCCATCAACTCGTCATTTACATCAGGTATAACTCCTAATTCCTCTCCCTCCCCCTCCCCCCTCCCCGTGATAGTCCCCGGTGTGTGATGTTCCCCTTCCCGCGATCCAAGTTATCTCAGTGTTCAGTTCCCACCTATGAGTGGAGTAACATGGGTGTGTTTGTTTTCGTTCTTGGATACGTTTGCTGAAATGATCGTTTCAGCTGTCATCCATGTCCCTACAAAGGACACAAAAACCATCATTTTTTTATGGCTGTCTAGATTTCCATGGTGTATATGTGCCCATTTTGGAATCCAGTCTGTCACTTACGGACATTTGGGTGTGATTCAGCAAGTCTTTGCTAGTGTGAATAGTCCGCCAATAACATACTTGTGCATGTATTCTTTATCGTTCGCAGATGATAATCCCTTTGGGTATATAACCCGTAATGGATGGTGGGTCATATGGTTACTTCAGTTCCTTTTTTTTTTTTTTTTTTGAGACAGAGTCTACTCTGTCACCCAGTGACTGGAGTGCCGTGGCCTGATCAGTTCAATGCGCCCCAGTTCCTGTTCCACTGATGACAGCGTCCACTAGTTCCACAATCCTACATAAAGTGCCACACTGTGCTATGATGCTCCCCTACATCTAATCACCATAGACATCCATCCTGGAAGAGTATTTGATAGACAAATCTCACAGACGGCTAGGGAAGGTCTGAGACCCCGCATTACCACTGTGGTGAGTGGGTGTGCTCTTGAGAGGGACCCCATGACTGGGCCCTCCATGGCCGCTCTCCTCAGTAATTCACTACTCCCAGACCATAGCGCGGGGTAAATTTTCTTCCCTCCAACTATTTTCAGCCCTTGGCTGACCCCCGATTTCCCCAGACAAGCTATTGAAGTCCTAGCAATCTGGCACCAAAGCCATAAACGCACAGCGACACCACAGCCCATCTTGTTCTTAGATGGGTCTTTACTTGTCATGCTGGTTCATTCTAGAGAGCAGATGGCTTAAGAAAGACATGGCAATTTACCACGAAAATGACCCTCCACTCCTCCTGGGGGAAGGCTACTGAGAGAGCATTCAGCGGGCTTTCTTCCCCACTCCCTGCATTCTTGTCCCAAGGACCACAGACAATCCCACCAAATATAGGCAGGAGACAGCCGCCTCCTTCCTAAAGCTGAGGAGGGGCAGGGTCCTCTCGGGTCTTTCTATCTGCATGAAATCAAAACCAAACCGTGAGCTGTACTGCCCGGGCCTCACCCATTTGCAGGCATGTACAACACAGTGCCCAGTGGTATCATCGGCAGAATTAGAATGTGCTTTCCATCGTTTTCATCAATGATCGCAGAACCGCTATCCACACAGCTTCACTTCTCACACATACGACGTGCTTCGGGAGTACACAGCATTTTCATCACCACGCCCCTCATCCCCTACCTCCCGCAGCTTGTGGATCCCTTGACTATACTTCCTCACTGAGGTTTGAAACCAAAACTTTCCCAAGAACTCCAGCTAGTGTTAGAACCAGGATATGAGGGCTTCTATTCCAGAACCAGATTTGTAACCACTATTCCACAGTGCGCCTCCAGGGATTTCTTTCTGCCTGACTTAAAATGCACAGCAAATCCTCTCTCTACATTCCTGGAGTTCCCTAAGACAAGAAGTAAACTTCTAACAAAGCTTAGACTTATTTGGAAGGCTATACTGGGATATTTCTTTTAAAGTTAGTTTGTTCATGTTTTGGAAGATTGTTCCAATGGCAAAGTGGGCATGAAGTGTGGAAAGGATTCCATGATGACCAGGAAACAATTCGTGGCTCTTACAACAGTTCAAATGAGGACATGAGGCACAACCAAGAAAGGACAGAGGAAAATGCATTGGAAAGAAATGCAAATGAAGTCCACTCACAACCAGGATGGAGAAAAGGGGATTAAGGATGATGGTGGTTTCTAGTTTGAAAGATGGATGAACAAGGATGTCATGAACTAGTACTGCAGAGGGTATCGGGCCGAGTCACCAGTTTGTTTAACCATTACCCCTGCTGAGCAGTCTCCCGGCTGTTTCCAGTTTCTGGCCTTTATAATATGCTGCTATGAACAGATACATGGCTTTTGTGGTGAACATAAGTCTTCATTTCTCTGGATAAGTGCCCATGAATGAGTGCTGCATCCTATGGCATTTGCACGTTTAGTAGTTTTTTAAGAAACTGTCAAGCTGTTTTCCAGAATGGTGTACCATCTTCATTCCCTCCAGCCAAGTGTGAGTGATCCCTTTCCCCCCCGCATCCTCGCCAGCACTGGTGTGTTACTACTTTTTTTTATTTAGGCATCTGATAGGTGTATAGTGACGTGGCTTTAGTGTGCACTTTTTTCTGACGGCTTCAGTGATGTTGAACATCTTTTCATGTGCTTGTATGTTATCTGAAATGGTCTCGTCAGGTCTTTCATTCATTTCAAAGTAATGATTTTGGTTTCACTGCTGATTGGATAGTTCTTGATATATTATAGATATGAGTCCTTTATCAGACAATGTGATTTGCAAATGTTTCTCCCGTCTCCAGCTCCTCTCTTCATCTTTATTTTCCATTTTCCATTTTAGTCCATGATCCATTTTGAGTAAATTTTTGTACGAGGTATGAGGTTTAGATCAGAGTTCAGGTTTTTTCCTATGAATAATCAGGTAGCCAGTAACTTTTTTAAGAGACAAGGTCTCACTCGGTCACCCAGGTTGGAACGTAATGAACAAGATCAGAGCTCATGCATCCTCAACTCCTGGGCTCAAGTTATCCCCCTGCCTCACCTCCTGGGTAGCTGGGACCACAGAGGTGTCCCAATACAGTTAATTTTTTTAGTTTTTGTAGAGACAGATCTTGTGCTATGTTACCCCGGCCTAGTTGTGAACTCCTAGGCTAAAGTCATACATCCCCTTATATGGGGCAGGATGGCCGAGGCACATGCCTGCAATAACAGCACTTTGGAGTGGAGTAGGAGAATCACTTGAACCCGGAATCAGACCAGGCTTAGCAGACCACAGGGAGGTCCTGGTCTCTGCAAAAATTTTAAATGTTTAGCTGGGCATGTGGTTGTAACACGGTGGTCCCAGCTCTGGGAGGTGAATTGAGTGAGGATCTCTCAAACCTACGAGGCTGAGGGCCTGGCAGTGAGGCCATGATCGCACCACTACACTCAGCTGGGAGAAAGGCAGATCCCTGTGCTCCAAAAAAAAAAAAGAAAAAAAGCTTAGAGCACATCCATATTAAAGACGGTATGTGCTTTGAAACATTTAATTACAGTTATATAATGGACATGTTAAATGTCCAGTTTTGAAACTTTGAAAAATATATAACTCTAAGTATTCTTACCTTAAAATTCTGATTCTACCTATAGATATTGCATACTGTTATAAGTATCACAATGCCTTGCGACAAACGACTAAAAGTGTACAATGGAGAAAATGAGCTGTAGCGCTATTAATTAAGGTAGATTCCCCCTTATTACTAAAAAAGTCATCACAGCAACCCTGTGACTGTAATCCAAGCAAGCCTACATTTATAAGCCTCCTGTATATAAAATGCTAAGGCTAAAATCAAAAAACTAAATATTTCTGAATAGCCAAGGGAGTTTCCTCCTTAAATAATGCCTAGGGTCTCGTATAACAAATATGAAAAGTTAGCTACTTCACTCATAGCCATTCCAATCAATTTCAGCTTTTTCTTTGTTTAATTGACACATAATTGGGTACTGTACCTATGTATGGAGTACACATAGTGCTGTTTTTAATACATGTAATGTATGTGATCACGTAATTTAGCATATCCCTCCATCTCAAACATTTATCTTTCTTTGTGTTTGGTAACTGTTCAACAACGCACCCTTCCTCCAATTATCCGGAACTATCTATCTTTTTTTTTTTTTTTTTTTTTTTTTTTTTTTTTGAGACACAGGCTTGCTCTGTTGGCCGCAGGCTGGAGTGCAGTGTGTGATCAGCTCACTCACATCTGCTTCCCAGGTTCAAACAATTCTCCTGCCTCGGCCTCCCTGGTAGCGGGTTACAGGCACCCACCACTATGCCGGCTAATTTTTTGTATTTTAGTAGGAGACAGAGGGTTTCTCACACACCACGTTGGCCAGGCTGCTCTCAAACTTCCTGACCTCAGTGATCCACCAACTCAGCCTCCCCAAGTCTAGGATTACAGGCATGATCCACCGTGCCCAGCCTGAAACTATATATTCTGTTAACTATTCCATCCTAGTTAATGAACACTAGAACTTATTCCTATCCCGCTATAATTTTTTTTTTTGTAATCCGTTACAATTTTTCCTCCCTATCTCTCTCTTCCCCCACCCTTCTCAACTCTAGAGACTCTGTCACTTTCAAATTCATGAGGATCCACTCTTTTTTTTGCCTTCCACATAATAGAACATATGCTTTGGTAACTTTCTGTCCCTGGCTTATTTCAGAATACTTCCAGTTCCATCCACGTTGCTGAGATAACAGGACTTCATCCTGTGTTAATGGCTGAATAGTACTCCACTGTGTATCAAGACCACATTTCGCTATCTATCATCTGCTGTTTGGACATCAAGCTGGTTCCATATCTTTGGCTATGGTGAACAGTGCTGAGGAAACACAGCGGTGCGATGCCCCTCGGAACGATTTTCCTTTTCTTTGAGTATCTAACACTGTATTGGGCTGCTGGATCACACTGTAAATTTCATTTGCCGGTTTTCTGAGGAACCTACATACTGTTTGCCCATAGTGGGTGCCCTAGCTTCTCTTACTCTTTTTCTTTTCTCTTTGAGGCAGAGTCTCACTTTTGCCCAGGCTGATACGTGGTGCAATCGCGGCTTGTGCTTTACTGTAGCATCCGCTTCCCAGTTCCAGTGGTTCGCTGCCTTGGCCTCCCGAGTAGCTGGATTCCAGGAGCCTGTCTCTGCCCGGGGCAAATTTTTGTATGTTTAGTAGAGATGGGGTTTTCACCATCCTTTGGCCAGTGCTGGTCTTGAACTCCTAGCCTCAAGTGTACCCACCCCACCTCAGCCAACCCAACAGTGCTGGGTATAACAGGTGTGATCCCCTCAGCGGCCCACTCATTTTTGTGTTTTTAGTAAAGATAAGGTTTTCACCATGTTGGTCAAGGCTGGTTCAAACTCCTGACATCAGTGATCTGCCTGCCCTCGGCCTCCCTAAAGTGCTGGGGATGTCAGTGTGCCACCCCACGCCCAGCCATCTGTTCAGTGTACAACCCGTAGAGTTGTAGAACTCCCTTTTCTCCATTCCTCGCCAGCCTTGTTATTTTTTTTGTCTTTTGATAATACTCATCCTAGACAACAGGTGAGATGAGACCTCACTGTGGTTTTGATTGGCATTTCTGGATTAAAAGTGATACGACATTTTTTCAGACATATTTTTTGGGCCATATGTATGTCTTCTTTCAAGAAATGTCTGTTTCGATTGGGTTTGGTGACACAAACCTGTAGGCCCACCCGCAGACGCTAAGGCAGGAGGACCGCTTGAGCCTAGACCAGCCTAGGCAGATCGGCGAACCTCTAGCTCAAAAATAACAAAGAAATGTCTGTGTCTGTTCAGCTTTTTGACCATCCAAAAATTAAGAGCCCATTTTGGAATCAGACAACCTGCCCTGAATTCAGAGACCATCTGTGTTGGTTCTAACTCTGTCTACTTCCTATGTGACTTTGGGGAAGTTCCGCTTATCTACTTTGAGCTCAACTTCCTCAACATTAGCCAGACTAAATACCATCTGCCTCTGCTGGTTTAACGCTGAGGACTCAAAGGAGAACCTTCCACAACACAACTTTTCATCACAATGCCGCCTGGCGGAAGCCCCTCATGCGGGGCGGTAAGATCATCTTGAAGGCCAAGTACAACTTTTTTCCTTTCCACTGTCCCAGCCTCACTCTGCAATAGATTAGCAAGGATAGTGAATAAAGGAAAACCAAAATAATTCTTTATTTTTAATAAGAAAATTTTTTAAAAATGGGGGTTGGTGGAAAATAGATGGAGAGGAGGGAAGGAAAAGATGTCGGGTCACAAAGTTCAGTCCCAGGGCTCATCCCCGCCTCTGTCACTCAAGTCAATCCACCGTCCACACCTCCTGGGGGGGGTACTTTCTCGGCTGTGGCTTCACCCATATGGAAGGCAATGCACAGGGTTCAGAAACCAGGAGCACCTTGACATGGGCATGTGCTTTGGGTAGGAGACCTACAATTCCTTCCCCAAAGAAACCACGGCACAAAAATGACCCACATAGGAGGCACCACGGCTGTAATATGTGGGTGGTCAAAAGTGATGTCATCCTCTGTACCGGAGCATACACCCAAATACAACTTGCCAAATAGCAGAGAAAAAAATACAGCAGACTCCAGTGCCATTCTCTTACAGAATATTTATAATCCCAAAGCTACAGGGACCTATCTGGAACACTGTGTTTATTTCCACGTTTCATGCAGATGTTTGAGTGTACTCAACTGTGTCTCAACAACTTCAGTCCCTGCTCTAAACCCTGTGTCTCCCATCAACACTCAAAAACAAGTATCAGTTTTTCCTTCCAATGGAAATTTCCTGAACCTAGCGCACCAGCATCAAATCCATTTATTATGAAATAGCTGATTACAGACGACGCCCTCTGTCCCAGGGACTCCCCTCCTGAAGGAGCGGGAGGATGTGCATAGCACTGGCCTGCCAGACCACATCGCCAGTGCAGTTCCCATTCAACCATTGCTGCTCAGGTGAGGCCATTATAAAAATCAAACCAGTTCTGAAAAGTGTACATTCAAGAACCAGACCTCGGGACCAGAAATCCAGCGAGAAACGGGGGGGTGGGGGGTGGATGTTGCAAGGTTTGTTCGAGAGTAGACCTCCTCTCCATGCCCCCTCTCCAGGACCCTCCCTCCTTGCACTAGTGGCCCAGGGCCAATGGACCACCTCCCTTGCCTCTATCCCAGTGCCTTTTTAGGAACCGCGCTCCGCAACTGTACCAGACCCTGAAATGTTATTCACTGAATGCATTATTTCTTCAAATGATCTAAATGCCCTGACTATAAACCACAATTTGTTTTAAACAGTGTTCTCCACATCTCTCCTCAGAATCGTGTGCATGAGTTTCAGCAAAGCAGCTTTGCTTCTCTCACTGCAATTCTATCATTTGCAAAATGTTTAACAGTTTTACTGTGTTCACACCATAGCAGTGGTTGGTAAAAACCCTTAATGACCACTTCATGTAACCTCCGGAGCACCTACCCTGTTCACAATGGTAAATGCCCACGAACGGTGAGTTCTCTGTGCTATTAGTACCTATCACTCCACGAACAAAGGAGTCGATCCATGTCTCATCGTACCACCATGAAGGAGTCATGTAGCCCGCGCAGTGGGAGTAGGGGACTTCAATGTTTAATCAGGTACTATTTTGTTTTTTTACAAAGTGTACATTAATGTTGTAGTACAACTGGAAAAGATTGTGAAGGATATACCCATTGTTAATAGTGACTACCCCAAAGACACATTCCTCCAAACACACAACAGAGAAACACTATCTTTATCGTTCTGTCTCCATATCATTTGAACTATTTTCAATAAGCATCTATGGCTTTTGCAAGTTTTTGAAAGGAATTTATTGCATTTTTTTGCTGGAGAAACAAGCGGCGCATGAAAAGGTGGAACAGAGGTTAAAATGGAATGGGACTCAAGGGAATTGGAGTCCAAGCCAGGCTCAGCCGGCACATTAAACCACGCAACTCCTCACTACAAACTCATACCATCCTCTCTTCTGTTGGTCAATGGCCCAAGGACTTAGAGAATAAAATGTTATTGTGATCACATCAATCACACCCCTGAGCTTGTAAACCAACCGTTTTCATTTCATCAAACTCCTCTGGTTCTGTGCACCTGCCTGGGGCTGTTAGCTTCCTTCCTCTGTGTCTTTGGCTGGCCCGTAATCCCCTAGTGTGGAATGCACCCTGACACTTAGCCATCACCCCACAACACTCAGCATGCAACCGCGTAGAGGCCACGGCAGTATGCCCACTCGGACTGTGATTCTACTTATAAAGCAAAGACCATGGGCCAGATGTGTTGACTTGTCTTTGCTAAACTCACCAGCTGTTGCTTGGAAACAAGACAAATCCAGGTCTCCTGATGCCCAGAAAAGACTAGTTGCCTGTCCCCTAGAAACGTGCTGAAAACGTTTTGCTTGCTGTGAAAAGATGCACTACTGGAGAAGATGGGTGCCAACTTCCTCATGGCGATATTCAACCCAGATCACCAGGAAACAGGGCTACCGGATGAAGACCCGCAGCCCAGCTTACCGGGTAAACAGGGCTGACAGATGAGACACTCGTCCCGCGCACTAGGAAAACTGGTCTTCCGGATGATACATCTAAGCCCGTCTACCGGAAAGGAAATCTGGCTGGGGCAGTGGAGGGAAATTCGACAACAGCCCCGTCAGCAAACAGCATGAAACAAAACAAAAAATACCTGACTGGAAAGCCATAGCCTGGCTAGCCCAAAAAATTCGAAACAGAGCCACAATCCTAGCAGCAACCATCCTGCAACCAGAGCTTCATTCAGTGTGCGCACCAAACCTTTAAGTGAAATGTAGAAGTCCACGTTTGGAACAATAGGGCTATATGTGTGTGTGTGATGTCACAGAAAACATCTGATAATAAACGGTTGGCAGGAAATAGAATAGGCGCCCTTACAATTGACATTGAGATACGGATGGCCCTACACGGAATGATCGGCAACAACCCATCCACAATTTCAAATGTGGCGAAACGCTGGATCCCACAACTCCATTCTAGCAATGCATCCTAGAACATTTCATGCAAATAAGCAAGAATTACGTCATACAACTCGCATTGATTAATCCAAACGCTGGACACCTAAATACTTACTCAGTGGGGAACTGGTGGAGAAGCAGTGGTTTATCTATGATCCACCTCTGTGGTTTTTATTTTTTTTTATTTTTCTTTTTTATTTTTTTGAGAACGTGAGATCAATCGCTCGTCCTCCAGGCCGGAGTACAGTTGCTGATCTCAGCTCAGCAAGCTCTTGCCTCCCGGTTATACGCCATTCTCACACCTGCCTCAGCCTCCGAGTAGCTGGGACTACAGCGCCCGCCAACCTCGCCCGGCTAGTTTTTTGTATTTTTTGGTATAGACTGGGTTTCAAATTCACCGGGTTTAGCCATGATGGTCCTCGAATTTCCCCTCCTGACCTCTTGATCCGCCCGTCTCGCTTCCAAGTGCTGGATTACAGGCTTGAGCCACCGTGGCCCGGCCCAACATCTGTGTTTTTTAAAAAGAAAATACATGGCTGGGCGCAGTTGCTCACAACCGTAATCCCAGCACTTTGAGAGGCTGAGGCGGTGGATCACGAGGCCCGATATCCAGACTCATCCTGGCCAACATGGTGAAACCCTGTCTCTACTAAAAGACCAAAATTTCTGGGCGTGGTGGCACACGCCTTTCAGTCTCAGCTACCAGGAGGTTGAGGCTGACTAATCGCTTTTGAACCCGTGAAGGCGTGGTGCAAGTTGAGCTGAGATCACACCCGCCTGGTGACAGAGCAAGACTCATCTTGAAACAAACAAACAAACATACTGGCAACAGTGGTCCACAGGGCACGTGACTGTAGTAGGACTGCCTTTTTTCACTCTCCAGGACCTTTTGAATTCGCTTATATTATATTCAAAATATAATGACACATTAATATTTTCAAAGTACTAGAAAACGGAGATATAATATTATATAACCCACAGGACTGTTGCATAATGAAAGGCTGAAAAACATTACACTATCATAGTTCAAAGGACAAAGATTAACTCTAGCAGCTTGGAT
>NC_044549.1:93403584-93408346 GCF_007565055.1 Rhinopithecus roxellana | reverse complement strand
GCTTGTGATTTTTGCACATTAATTTTGTATCCTGAGAGACTTTGCTGAAGTTGCTTCAGCTTAAGGAGATTTTGGGCTGAGACGATGGGGTTTTCTAATATACAATCATGTCATCTGCAAACAGGGACATTTGACTTCTTCTTTTCCTAACTGGATACCCTTGATTTTTTCTCTTGCCTGATTGCCCTAGCCAGAACTTCCAACACTATTTTGAATGGTGAGTGGTGAGAGAGTGCATCCCTGTCTTGTTGCTGGACACATTTAAGCAGTGTGTGAGAGGGAAATTTATCAGCACTATAAATGCCCACAAGAGAAAACATGGAACGATCTAAAATGGACACTCTAACATCCACATTAAAAGAACTAGAGAGGCAAGAGCAATCACATTCAAAAGCTAGCAGAAGGCAAGAAATAACTAAGATCAGAGCAGAACTGAAGGAGATAGAGACACAAAAAACCCTCCAAAAAATCAATGAATCCAGGAGTTGGTTTTTTGAAAAGATCAACAAAATTGACAGACCGCTAGCAAGGCTAATAAAGAAAAAAGAGAGAGGAATCAAATCGATGCAATAAAAAATGATAAAGGGGATATCACCACTGACCCCACAGAAATACAAACTACCATCAGAGAATACTATAAACGCCTCTACGCAAATCAACTAGAAAATCTAGAAGAAATGGATAATTTCCTGGACACTTACACTCTCCCAAGGCTAAACCAGGAAGAAGTTGAATCCCTGAATAGACCAATAGCAGGCTCTGAAATTGAGGCAACAATTAATAGCCTACCCACCAAAAAAAGTCCAGGACCAGATGGATTCACAGCTGAATTCTACCAGAGGTACAAGGAGGAGCTGGTACCATTCCTTCTGAAACTATTCCAATCAATAGAAAAAGAGGGAATCCTCCCTAACTCATTTTATGAGGCCAACATCATCCTGATACCAAAGCCTGGCAGAGACACAACAAAAAAGAGAATTTTAGACCAATATCCCTGATGAACATTGATGCAAAAATCCTCAATAAAATACTGGCAAACCGGATTCAGCAGCACATCAAAAAGCTTATCCACCATGATCAAGTGGGCTTCATCCCTGGGATGCAAGGCTGGTTCAACATTCGCAAATCAATAAACGTAATCCAGCATATAAACAGAACCAAAGACAAGAACCACATGATCATCTCAATAGATGCAGAAAAGGCTTTTGACAAAATTCAACAGCCCTTCATGCTAAAAACGCTCAATAAATTCGGTATTGATGGAACGTACCTCAAAATAATAAGAGCTATTTATGACAAACCCACAGCTAATATCATACTGAATGGGCAAAAACTGGAAAAATTCCCTTTGAAAACTGGCACAAAATTCCTTTTTTAAAGGGCTGAATAGTATTCCATTGTGCACTCAATCTTTAAACAGAAGTTTAGAGATGAATCATGGTCAATATGTTGCTCCCATAGACATACAATTGGATCACTGTACTGTAGAGGAAGAAGGTAAATTTTGCTAGAAGAAATAATGGGATAAACATTTCTTTCCATCTGGATCTGTTCCTTTCTTTCTTCCTCTCATGTGGCTAGATCAGATCTGGTGGATTGAGGAAAATACTATGGAGCCCAGTTGAAATGACACATATATCAAAACTGCCTTAGGAATGGTCACTTAATTATAAAAGTATTCCACACTAACTCTGTCTTCATTTACACAGGCACCAAGCTGTGACAAAGAAGGTATTTAGTATTAAATAACCAAGTCATCTTAGTATTTTTTCACAGTTTGCCTCAGAGCTGACAAACTTTTTCTGTAAAGGGTCAGATATATGGGCCGGGTGTGGTGGCTTATGCCTGTAATCCCAGCACTTTGGGAGGCTTTTGGACTTTTCAAGTTATGAGGTATCTGAGGAAACTATTCAAGTTGGATTTACAGTAAAACAGCTATAGACAATTTGTTAAAATATAAAGTAAGAATATTAAAGAAAATCCACAATACCCTGAGGAATACTGAGCCAGAATATTAAAAAGCAACAAAGCCGACCTTGCCTTTGATAATGTCCTTAAACTGCTTAGTTAGCCAAACCTAGTACCACCACCCTGCCTCCCGGTTGTTGTTAGGTAAGGTAATGTTTCCGAATCAAAAAGCCATTTATGGTTGTTTTATTGTTGTTGTTACTGGCAGGCTATTTTATCCTAAATGAACTACCTTACGTCAATAAATAATAAAAATTTCCAACCCTAGAAAATTATAATTCAATACTATAGTAACTTATCTGTGGACATTCTGTTTAATATTGAGTTTTGATGCCAATTGTGCTAAATCATAGGTTTGATCTTCATGGGATTAGATATCATTGCTCCACTTTATTATTATGGCCTTCCATTTTCTGCAGTTCAGGAAGTTAAAAGAACACAGTTGAGCATCATTTTCTTCCGTAATATTTATTGGTCAGTTTCCATATGCAGAAACTGAGCTTGCTACTGGCATTTTATGGCAAGTGAAGCAGACATGGACTCTGATATGGTTTGGCTCTGTGTCCCTACCAAAATCTCACCTTGAATTGCAATCCCCATAATTCCCATGTGTCAATGGCAGGACCAGGTGGAGGTAATTGAATCATGGGGGTAGTTTCCCCCATGCTGTTCTCATGATAGTGAGTTCTCAGGAGACCTGATGATTTCATAAGTGGCTCTTTCTCCTTCACTCAGCACTTCTCTCTCCTACTGCCTTGTGAAGAAGGATATGTCAGCTTCCCCTTCCTCCATGATTGTAAGTTGCCTGAAGCCTCCTGAGCTACATGGAACTGGGAATCAATGAAACCTCTTTCCTTGATAAATTATCCAATCTTGGGTGATTCTTTATAGCAGTGTGAGAATGGACTAATACAGGCTCTGATTACATGCAGCATGCATTCTTGTATGTGAGAAACACATTAATCAGATAATAACAAAAATATATCTTTATAAACTGTGATACATACTATAAAGGAAAAATAGAGTGTCAAGAGTTATGGTGAGGTATTATCGAATTGTGGGATTAGAAAGATTTCATGATGAAACAATGCTTGAATAAAGGTTGAAGGATTTAGGAAAAACGAAGGAAGCTTAAGAGCAAGGAGAAACATCCCCAAGGGCCTTGATGCTATGACACGCAAGGACCTACGAAAAGACAGTGTGAGAGACCGCTAAGCAAGGGGGCTTTTGGTTGAAATGGGCGCTAGAATTAGAAAAGGGACCAAATCCTTCAGGGCTATGTAGCTTTTGTTATAGGAAAGTTACCTGAGTGAACTCTGCCATCTCTTTCCACAGTAGAGAGACATTAACCAGTATCAAAAGTGGCTGTTAGTTCCAACCCTTAATTTGCATCAGAAACCATTGCGGAATTAAAGTACAAATTTTAGAAATACAAAATTCTGGTCCATATATGAGAGTTTTTTGATTCGTAGGTTTGGGTTGGGACCCAATATCTGCATTTCTAACAAGATCTTAGAGTATGCTGTTTTTGCTGGTCCAAGCTCACACTTGGAGTCCACTCTTCGATAATCTGACTAAGCCAACATTTCTATTTCTCATCCTGTATCATAAAGGATAAATGAATAATTGGGTAACTGTACTTGATTCTCTTGCAATGATGACACTTTTCATACGCAAACACTCTAGACGGGAATCAAACAGACATGCCACTAATTATATATTTGCTCTCAAGCTATATAAGATGCAGGTTCCTTATCGTCAGTGGTTTGTGTTTTACCTAAAACTGTTTACTCAGAGCATAGTTGATCCTATAAACATCTGGGGAGTGGTAGACCTGAAATTATTGAACTTTTCTGCTAGAGATTAAACATCATTAAATGGCTTCTCTGCAGACACCCAATTAAAATGGGGCTGAAACCAGAGCTTCATTCAAATCTTCTCATTCCACTGCTTTTAACCCTTCAATTAGGCAGCATTTAAATTAACATTATGTTTTTCTTCCAACAGTAACATTTACTGTTTCTATAAGTGCCTGATAGATTGTCTAATAGTCATAACCCTACACTATAAGTGTGAATTAAAACTCAAGTGGTTTGTTATCCTGTCATTATTCTGAAATGTAAGTCAAGTTCATATCACTTGATTCCTTACAAATGACTTTATGGGTTCCCTTTTAACAAAGGGACTACAATCTTCATAACCAAATATAATTTACAGGGAAAAAAACATGGGGGAAAACAACAATACGGTAATTTATTCAAAAGATAGCAGTAGGGTAATTATTAAAGCATCTCTTTCAGTCAAAGAAGAAAGTTGAATTGAGAAATGTATGTGTTTGAGTGTGTGGGAGGGGGATAAGACTAAAACTAACTTAGTAGGTTTATTTCTGATAATATATAATTATATATATATACATCTTTTTTTTTTTTTTGGAATAATTGACATAAACTATCTCCATCTGTATAGCAAAACATACTATACCTCATTTCTCATTTGAATGTAGTAATTGATAAAGATGATTTGCTCATTTGTTCAGTTCCTTATAGGGACTATAACTGATGAGACACTAATCGCTAGTTTGCTGTTCACGGTACTTGCCATTCATATTTTCAGTTTCTTGCAAAATTTACAGAAGGAAATTTACAGTTTTTAAATAATTGTTTTCACAATGGATAATGGGTAAAATTTAAAATTTCATAGTAGTGAAAACAACATCACTAACATTCTAACGGGAAGAATGGTAAAGAGACAAATTATTCTTCTGTCATTACATCAAGCAATGTGTTGCGATCAC